>NW_027332050.1:856361-1056439 GCF_048418815.1 Hemitrygon akajei
GAATGAATGCCAGGGGTGATGGCGGAGGTAGATGCCATGCGCGATATTAGATACACACGAATATGAATAGAATAGAGGGAAGTAGACCTTGTGAGGGCGATGGGATTGATTTAGTAAAGCATGAAATTACAAGGTCAATTGCTTCAGAACAACGCAGTGAGCAGAAGGACCTGTTCACGTGTTGTTCTTGGTGTGTCTCCGCGATATCACAGCGGAGTGCTGTGTGCATCTCTGATCGCCCGCCTCAGGAAGGATGCACGGACTTTGTTACCGGCCCGGGAGGGCTCGAGTCAGATGGAGTCTGGATAGTGACGGTGCACTGATCTCAAAACTCATGCAACACTGCCTCTCTCCTCAGCCACAGCAGGCCCCACTGACACGATTCAATTGCAGGGTAATGTAAATGGTGACAAATGACACAAGTTATTCATAAAGGAAAATGTTCGACTTTATTCGCAAACCCCGTCAGTTGTGCTCGTTTTACGAGGCGGCTCCTGAGGTAAGGTCGAGAGTGTAAGGTGATTGTTTTTGGTTTGTTCGGAATGGAGGTAAAGGGCTGCGACTTTTCTTAAGCATTTTAAACAACCTGGACACGTTTTATTCACAAAATCGTACGAGGCTATGTGTGGAAATAGGAAAACCAAGCTTCTTCAAGCCTAGGGGTAAATAGATACATTCGTACGATTGATGAGTAAAGTTCAGTGCAGTTTGTGGTATTGAGTGGAGTAGTGATGGAGAGAGAGAGAGAGAGAGAGAGAGAGAGAGAGAGGAGAGAGAGGAGAGAGAGAGAGAGGAGAGAGAAAGAGAGATTTGAGTCTTCAGGTAAGCTGATGCCGTCGATCATCCCCTTGTCCTCCGAAATCCTTTCGAAGTAACCGACTGTAACTATAACAAGTGGACTGTTCTTCTGTGGTGGAATAATGAATCCAGGCGAGCGTTAGACACATGTGTAACTCCCCACGGGTCACAGGCCTGTTCACACTGCGAGAGCCACTGATCGATTCTACTGATCGATCCTCCAAAACGCACCTTTTCTGTGGGCACAACAAAGCTCGTTCAGTGTCCAAGAACATGTGTCTGTGTGTGTGTGTGTCTGGGTCCAGCCGCTGACCTGGTATTTATTTCAGCATGTTAAACTCCAGCTGTCCATCAAACTGCACCGCACGGCTCTCTCTGTAAGAATTATAAACAGGCAGTGTCCTTGTAGAAATATAAACAACCTTCCGAGAAGCCATAACTCAATCTTTCGAACATTCTTCCTCTCTCTCTCTCTCTCTCTCCTCTCTCTCTCTCTCTCTCTCTCTCTCTCCTCTCCTCTCTCAAAAAAAAAGTATCTGCGTATCTGCGTTGGACACCTCCCTCTCTCCCATTCTTGATAAGAGGACAGTTTCATAGGGTCAATTCAGGGACCTCGTGACAGGCCCTTCCTTTTAGGGAAAATTTTTGTCGAATGCATTTTTTTTGATTTAAATGTAAAGTACAGAATTTGAAACAATACATATATAATCATCAGATAACAGAGCAAAAACGTGTACCATTCCTAACTTAACATCTCAATCAGCAATCAGCTATAATATTGTCAGTAACTTTTATATGTTTTATTTTTAGGTTATATTCTTGCAATATCAGACTCCATTTTAATAACCTATTCTTATTCTTCATGTTAGTTAGAAACACCAACAGATTGTGGTCCGTGTAAACCACAACTGGTTTCTGGGCAGGACAAATATAAACTTCAAAATGTTGTAAAGCCAGAATAAGTGTTAGCAGCTTCTTTTCAACAGTATTTTTTTTTCTAGTGTACATTAAATTTCTTAGAGAAGTAAGCCACTGGGTGTTCAATGTCATACAGATCTTTCTGTAACAATACCGCCCCAGCAGTCTCGTCACTAGCGTCTGTTGCTACAGAAAATGGTTTTGAAAAATCAGGTGCTTTGAGCACAAGATGAGAACATAAGATAGTTTTCAGACGTTCAAAACGCCTCCTGGCGAAGGTCATTCCATACAAATTTTTAACTCTTCCCCAGCAGTTTTGTTAGGGCAGTGAAAGTTCTTACAGAACTTTCGGTAATACCTAAACATTCCCAAAAACCTCCTCAAATCTTTCTTGCCAGTCGGAACGGGAACCTCAGCAAAAGCTTGAACCTTGGCCTGTACTGGTGCCAGTTGGCCCTGGCCTACGCCATAACGAAGATGCATGACAGTGGCGTGGCCAAATTCGCTTTTATCGAGGTTTGCAGTGAGATTTGCCTTGGACAGCTGTTCAAACAGTTTTTCTACCGCTGCAATATGCTCTTCCCACGTGTCATTCCAGACCACTAAATCATCGATATAGGCCCCTGTGTTTTCTAAACCTCTAATCACAGAATTGATCATTCTTTGAAATTTCACTGAAGCATTCTTTATCCCAAAGGGTAAAACATTTTACTCATACAGCCCAGAAGGTGTGACAAACGCTGAGATTTCTGTAGCCCTTTCTGTTAAAGGAACACACCAGTAACCTTTCAACAGGTCAATCTTTGTAAGGTATTTAACCTTCCCCACTCTGTCAATACAGCCATTCACTCTTGGGATGGGATCACATCTGTCTTAGTTACTGCATTAACCTTTCTGTAATCAGTACAGAATCTCATTTCCCCATCCGCTGTAGGGACAATCACGCTTGGTGACGGTCAGTCTAAAGTGTTTGGCCTAATTATGCCGGCTGATCGCATGTATTCAATTTCTTGTACCACTATTTTGTTCTTTCCTTGGGTCATTCTGTAAGGGTGCTGCTTAATGGGATCAGCTTTATCTACAATTAGGTCATGCACCGCAGCCCTTCGAATGTCAGGGAATAAATCTTTATACTTGTGAATTAAACTCTTCAGTTGTTTTTATTGCTTTGACTGCAAATGTTGAAACTTCCCACCAAGAATTTTCAAAACATCAGAGATTCTGAGTTTTGTGGTGACTACAGGGAGTTCTGGTATTCCAGTACCAGATATCACAATCTCCTCCGTTGTCATAACAGTACTCACAGGAGCAGGTTCGGGGTCATGATAACCCTTGATCATCTCTACGTGGACGAGTGGTACAGCCTTTCTCCATTGATCAGGAGTTCTAATAACATAATTTAAATAATCAATGTTCTTAATTATTTCATCCGGTCCACTTAATCTGGCTTTAAGTGGGTTGGTCAGGAGGGGGAACGGCTTCAAAACCCTTTCCCCAACACGATATGCCTGTTCCCTCGCTCTTCTGTTATCCCCCTGTTACAGGTTCATCTGAGAGTGCTGTAAATCCTGCTTCGCAAGGTCGCATCTTGTTAAGTTTGTCTTTGAATTCCAAAACATTCCTAAGCACGCTCATACTTGCATTCTGATCTGAACATTGCTCCCTGAGTAGGGTCAAAGGTGACAGAATGTGCTTGTCTCTCAACGCTTTAGCTATCCCCTCGAATGTTCTCGAAGTAAAGTTCCTACCCTGGTCAAATTGGATGGCTTCGTGTAGACGTACTGGTGTGAAAAATTTTATAAGGACCTTCACCACAGTCTTGCAAGAGTTCACAACATCCTTTTTAAATTAGGCCAGTAGAATTCCTTCATAATCCTGTTTACTGCCTTTCTCACTCCAAAGTGTCCACCTAAATGCATACTATGAGCCATGTTTAAAATCTCAGCCCTGTAAACATTCAGGACGACAAATTGATGTTCAATGGCCCAATCCTCACTTCCAGGCACAGTGGGTGATCTCCACTTCCTCAGTGACACCCCATCCTTGAGATAATATCCTACCGAATCATTCTGAATTTCATCCTCAGAAGAGAGCTGTCTCTTTTGAAGCCACAATTCCAGGATCTCTATTTTGTTGTTTTATAAATTCCTTCCTGGACAAGGACAAACCTTTCTCATCCTCCTGACTACCCAAATCCCTATGTAACATGGAATGTAGGAAAGTTTCTGACAAATCAATATTAGCATCAGTGCGTGTGTCAACAGCCACAAGCTTGCTTGCTTGCTGTACTGCCCAATAAACTTCACCCTGGATAGGTGCCAATCTATCACTTATATTTACCATACTCAGCGCCGTCACTAAGCTTACGAAGACCATGTTTACATTCTGACAATTTAGAAAACAACCCATCCATTCTGTTTCCTCGACCTTTACTTCGATTCGTCTCCATAGTAACCCAGTCAGGTGGTCCCTCAAAACCAAAACAATATTTTCTCCTCACATCAGTATCGTAACAGCTCTATGTCCTTTCAGCTGCGTTTCACATAGGTTTTTAACGCGCCATTGTCCGGCAAGGAAGGTCAAATGTCGCGAAACCAGTCCAAACCTCTCAAGTACTTTATTTAAAAATCCAGTAACAGCCTCTTTTTCAATACTTTCCATAACATTCACATCAGAAGCTTTTACCCCGTCATCAAATTTTAGAGCACCATCTAAAACAAATGACTGGGAATCCTCAATTTGCACTGACACCAAGGTTAACCTTTTATTCATTGAACCAAGTCCACCTGGCCCAGAAATCTGCATTCCTTTTCAACCGAGTCAGACACATCAGACATTAACTGAGTTTTAACACAAGGTTCAAAACCCTGGTAATTTACAAGGGCATCAATATCCTGAACACAGGCAATCGGGACAGCAGTCTCTACTAGGCTTTCAATATCAGTCCCAGTTTCAAACTCCAGGCTTCCCTCATCCTCCCAGCTACTCTCTGGGCAACTCCCATAAGTTTGGCTCCCGGACTTCTTCAAATCTCTGAACTTTTGTCTACATGCCTCCGGAACCAACTCATGGGCTTTAAGCACAGCATCGTTCACTGTATCATAATTCCATGACTCTTCAAAGGTCAGGTCAGAATACGCCCGCTGAGCCTTCCCTTTCAACACACTTGGTAACATGATAGCCCACTTATCCCTCGGCCAATGTCGAGTCTGTGCCACCTTTTCAAAGTATAGGAAATACCGTTCGACCTCAGCTTCATCAAAGGGCGGTACTAACTCAATTTCCTGGCTGATATTAAACGGTAGCACCAGCTCTTTACCCGTACCCGACCCTAATCCTGTCTCTGTCTCGAACTGTCTCTGTTTTTCTGCTTAATCTCTGTTTTTCTGCCTGTTCTCTCTGTTATACTGCCACCACTTTCTCTAATTTAAGTCACTCTAGCATCATTTGTTTCAGTCGCTACTGGATCTCCTCTTTAACTAGAGGAAACGTTTTTAATTCCTCCTCACTAAATTGCTTCATAGAAATATAATGCTCGACTATTATCCTTCGGAGTTCCACATTCGTCATACACATCTTTGCCTCCCTATGTTCAATGCATTAACAACTTCCCACAACTCATCCTTTTTTAGATTTCTTTAAACCCGCAGTGTCTGGCATTGCCAGAAAATCCTCAACAACCACTTCTGCTTTTTTTAAACGCAACCAAATCAAAAGAAGATTGTCCCCAATCAATTCAAACAAGCCCCCCCCCACTATATTGTTCAAATCCTGGACGAGCCCCCACCTTTTTCACGTACCCCGTGACGGGTTAAAGAACCAGCAGCAAAGGAAAACCCATTGGAGCCTGGTATCGCTATAAACGAATAGTGTTTATTCGTAACTACGCAATACAGTAATATAAATGCAAATATATTGGAAGAGAGTAGCAATTATATATCTATATATGTGTGTGTGTGTGTGTGTGTGTGTGTGTGTGTGTGTGTGTGTGTGTGTGTGTGTGTGTGTGTGTGTGTGAAAATAGAACCAAAGTAAGCTCTTTCAAACCTAGGGGTGAATGGATAAAGTCCTACGATAATGAAGAGAGTTCAGTTTAGTTTATGGTATTTTGTTGAGTAGCGTTGGAGAGAGAGAGGGGTGAGAGGTGATGCCGTCAATCTTCCCTTTGTCTTCCGTGGTCTTTTGAAATCCTGTTGTGGTCACCGACTATAACCATAGCAACTACGACCGTTCTTCAGTGATGGAATTATCACCCAGGCGAGGGTGGACACACAAACTATTACCGACGGTTCTCACCTCTTCACTCTGTTAGAGCCACTGATAGATTTTCCTGAATCCAAAAACCTGACCTTCCTGTCGCTGCAACAAAGCTTGTTCAGCGTCCCAAGCTGTGAGTCTGCCTGTGTAATAGCGGACGTGACTTTTATCTCCATACGTTGGACACCTGCTCTTCGTTAACCTGCTCCGCCCTCCTCCCTCTGCAGGAACTTTTACAAGCTGGCAAGTGTCCTTGCGGAAACGTAAACACCTGGTAGAGAAACTATAACATCAATCTTTCGAGCAGTTTCTTTCTCTCTCTCACTGCGTTGGACGCCTCCCTCTCTCTTTCTTAATAGCATCACAGTTCATAGGTTCAGGTCTGGACCCCATCAAAAACTAGGGATACCCGTGACAGGAGATGTCAGAGAATGGTAGTGGAGGATTGCTTCTCTGAATGGAGCCTGTGATTAGTGTTTCGCAACAGGGATCAGTGCTGGGTCCATTGATATTTGTCATCTATATCAATGAACTGGATGATAATCTGGTAAACTGGATCGGCAAATTTGCTGATGCTACAAAAATTGGAGGTGTAGTGGACAGTGAGGAATGTTTTCAAAGCTTGCAAAAGGATTTGGACCTGCTGGAAAAATGGGCTGATGTAAAGGCATATGTAGTTTAATACAGAGAAGTGTAAGGTGTTACACCTTGGAAGGAAAAAAAAAACACAAGGTAGAATATACAAGGTAGAGCACTGAGGAGTGCAGTAGAACAAGGGATCTGGGAGTACAGATACAAAATTCCCTAAAAGTGGCGTCACAGGTAAGTAGGTTAGTAAAAAAGGTCTTTTGGTACATCGGCCTTTATAAATCAAAGTATTGAGAATAAGAGTTGGAATGTTATGCTGAGGTTGTATAAGGCATTGGTGAGGTCGAATTTGGAGTATTTTGTACAGTTTTGTTCACCGAATTACAGGAAGAATATTATTAAGGATGCAAGAATGCAGAGAAGGTTTACAAGGATGTTGCCGGGTCTTGAGAAACTGAGTTACAGAGAAAGGTTGAATAGGTTAGGACTTTATTCCCTGGAGCGTAGTAGAATGAGGGGAGATTTGATAGAAGTATATAAAATTATGATGGGTATAAATAGAGTGAATGCAAGCAGGCTTTTTCCACTGAGACTAGTGGAGAAACAAAAACAGAGGACATGGGTTAAGGGTGAATGGGGAAAAGTTTAAAGGGAACATTAGGGTTGGGAGAAGCTTCTTCACACAGAGAGTGCTGGGAGCGTGGGATGAGCTGCCAGATGAGGTGGTAAATGCCGGCTCACTTTTAACATTAAAAAAATGGGCAGGTACATGGATGAGAGGTGTATGGAAGGATATGGTCCAGATGCAGGTCAGTGGGACGAGGCAGAAAAATGGTTCAGCACAACCAAAAAGGACCAAAATGCCTGTTTCTGTGCTGTAATGTTCTATGCTTCTATGGTTCTATGGATGATAACCAGCCCTTACACCCCAAATCTCCAGTGCACTGAATGGGGAAAGGGGCAAATGCTTTAAATACTGCTTGTGCGGTAGGGGGGAGCTGGTGCGGATACACTAACATCTTACTGTCTTTCATTCTTTGTGACACTTTTCTGTTTTCGTGGATGTTTGCACAGAAAACTGGAATCTATCAATACTAGCGAATTATTGTTGGACACTTAAGCGAGAAGCATCAGACACTGAGTAAAATCAAAATCATTACAAAATAATTTTAAATTAGTTGAACTATTGCAAACCATCAGCACCATTATGCAATTAAACACAATATATTTAATAAAAGTTAACTTGTCGTTTCTTCAAATTCCTACGTGATACAAGTAGTCTGGAATTATATTTGTGTTCAGCTTCAAGCTGTATATCATAAACAAAAAAAAAATTCAGAGGAAGCAGAACTTCTGAAAAAAAATGTCCAGTGAAATTATAGGACAATTAGCCTGACCTCGGTGGTCAGGAATATGTTCGAGTGAATCCCTCTGCTCCTGTACCTTACGATTGCTGACATTTCATGGCGCATATTTTATAGATTTCTCAGACATTAAATTGGACCTTTGAACAAGCCGACAGCATGTATTGTGACTGATTATGTGCGTGTTGTTTTGTATTTCGAGAACCTGCAGGTTTCCTCCTGTTCGTTTGGTAACTCTGCTCTTCACATTGTCCCATTTTACCCACAGGTGGGAGAATAGAAAAGGAAGCAGGAAGGCAGCTAAATTGTAATATCTTTCACCATTTATTTCTGACGTTGAATGAGTTTCAAAATCCGGTTCAATGGGTATTTCACCGCATTCTTCAGTTCCTCTGGGAATTTGCTCTGAGTCAGGGCGTAAATACACGTGTTGGTGCAGCTACTGAGAACCTGCAGCATTCCCGATGTGTATTCTGTGATAAAACGGGGATCCGTGACAGAATAATAAACAGCACTCTTTGAAATCCGTTGGTAGATATAAAATGCCACCTGTTATGAAACTACCGGTAATGCTGAAGAGCAAAACGATGGATTTGCGTCTGTTCTCCATCTGCCGGTCCTTGTCATTCTCTCCACTTTTGTCCCCGGAGCCCCCTACGGGCTCGACTGGCCGCTAGAATCCACTTGACAGTCTGAGCGTTCAGCAGCAAAATCAGAGAGAATGGGACACAAGGGGTTAAAATGCGGTGAAACAGCGTAAATGCCGCCCATGAGGGGGAGACCCTGTAGCTCGGTGTATAAACACAATACCAGGGATGAATTCTCTAGGCCCGTATACAAAGCCCCAGGGGACACACTCCAAACAGGCCAGCACACTCACTGTCCCGATAACCACAGCCGCCGCTCTCTCGGTGCAATATTTTGTTTTCAGTTTCTCACAGCAAATAGCCACAAATCGATCGACGGTGAAAGCGACAGTCAGCCAGACAGAGGTAGTAGTGCTCGCAAAAAGCAGCCACTCATGGAGTCTGCTCACTGCAGTAATGTCCAGGAATGATCCGGGAAAATAATGATAAGCAGTCAACCTCAGTAGCGGATCGGAGATAACAACCAGTAGATCGGCCGCAGCCATCCCAACCATGCAGCGAGAGACACATTTGGAGAGACCGCACTTTCCCCGGGACAGGATCACAATCGCCACAAAGTTCGCTGGAAGGCAGACAAGGAACAGAAAGTTGAGAAAATACTGAGCAGAAGCCAGTGCAGCTGTTCAGGCGATGCTGTAATATTTCCACTTTATTGTTGCATTTAAAAGTGAAAGAGTCGCGAGACGGTGCACAGGCGGCGTAAGAAAAACGGAGTTTACACCATAAACTAAAGTCACTATGATCTGAATCCGGTTTCCTTACCAACGTGAAGTAAGGTAGAACTGGGTAAGTACCTCTTCGAAGTGAATAGGGAATGGACACCGTCTCCTTCCTCGTCTCCTGTCGATAAAATGCATAAATGCATACGCTGATGGCGGGATTATTCCAATAGACAATCATATACTTCCATGGCTCTCCCTGTCAGCGAAAGAACAGCCGAGGACGGAGCTCAAATCAGGAAATGCTGGAAGTACTCATTCAAGCAAATCATCTTTTGGGGAAAAAGCATTTAAAGTGTCTCTTCTCAGAACTTTTCTCAGAGAGGCCCCTGACATGAGTGTTAACTGGTTTATCTTTCGATACGAGCTGTTCGTGGCTTAGTGCTTTTAACATTCCCCGTGCTTGGTTCCTAATCCAGCATTTGCCGCTTCACTGAGTTTACAACAGAAGATTGTCTGATTCCAACAGATACCGCGCAGTATGACACAACCTTACAGACGGACATGACACCTCTTACTGAATTCATTTCAGGAAAGCAGAGGAGAGGATTTCCACGGCCGCAGCCAGTTCGGTGCCACAGTCAGACGTCTGTAATTATCAGATGCAGATACAATATAATACATTTCACAGTATTGATAACTATGAAGCAACAAGTTGGATGTGATGATTGGCTCAGCCAAGACTTCATTGTGTTGTCCATCAACTGCTTCACATTCAGTCACAGCGCACACATTTATTACAAATCCACAAGTTTCATGCTGCAACATGGAACTCCTCACATTTGTAATTTGTTGCTCCCACAACCGCTCAAATACAAATACAGACAATCAATCAATATGATCTCCGCGGGCTCTATAACCACAATATTTGCAAATACAGTGCAGCTACTACAAGACCAAAAGCACAGAGACCCGAGCATCACATCATTGAGCAAAAACAGCTGGAAGAACACAGCCAAACCCGCTGAATTCCACAGATGTTCGCTGATACGCAAAAAATCCTACAGCGGTTTGGTTTCCATCCCATTCCCAGAATCCACAGCGCGGTGTTTTCATTCCGTTCCTGAAATGAAGTATACCTGGTCTGGACAGGTGACAGTGGAAACCTGCGAAAAAAACAATGAAGCTAGACTGGACTGCCAACACAGATGCCTTGTGCAGGAAGGCACAGAGTCGACTGTACTTCCTTAGAAGGTTGGCGTCATTCAATGTCTGTAGTGAGATGCTGAAGATGTTCTATAGGTCAGTTGTGGAGAGCGCCCTCTTCTTTCTGGTGGCGTGTTGGGGAGGAAGCATTAAGAAGAGGGATGCTTCACGTCTTAATAAGCTGGTAAGGAAGGCGGGCTCTGTCGTGGGCAAAGTACTGGAGAGTTTAACATCGGTAGCTGAGCGAAGGGCGCTGAGTAGGCTACGGTCAATTATGGAAAACCCTGAACATCCTCTACATAGCACCATCCAGAGACAGAGAAGCAGTTTTAGCGACAGGCTACTATCGATGCAATGCTCCTCAGACAGGATGAAGAGGTCAATACTCCCCAATGCCATTAGGCTTTACAATTCAACCGCCAGGACTTAAGAACTTTTTTTTTAAAGCTATTATTAATGCTTTTTGAGATAGTAATTTAGATGCATATCATATTATTACTGAGTTAAGTATTGTATGTAATTAGTTTTTGCTACAAGAAGTGTATGGGACATTGGAAAAAATGTTGAATTTCCCCATGGGGATGAATAAAGTATCTATCTATCTATCTATCTATCTAACACAGCATTGGAATTCACCTTCAATTCCCACCTACGGCAGCTGACACTGTTGCTTACCGAGAAGTCCAAAGACCGAAATAAAAGAATAGTAAACTTCTTCTATGCGAAAGATGACCGGCTACACCATTTCAATGAGAATCTGCAACTTCTGTTACTCCGCAATTCACAGCTCCGGCAGACACTCTGAGCTGATGCATTCAAAACGGCCCTGATTTATAAAAAAGGATCAGTCTACACAGATATGTTTTCACCTCTGACTAATTTTATTTGTTATAGTTACTTGAACAAGCACCATAGTTCAACACCGTTGCCTCTGACTTACATATTGGACTGAATAAAGACAAATACATCAAAATTCTTGGGCATTACCTCAGCAGTGATTTATCTGGTGGAAATAATGACGGAGCTCTCATGACAAAGTCTGTGCTTTGTCACCGAGCAGCTACCTTTACAGATTTAATGTTTTTGTTGACTAAATATACTTCTATAAACGGAATTCACCGACACTGACCGTACCACCACGAAATCTGCCTATGCGGTTTCCTATTTTGAACTGTCTGTCTATCAGTCCTTCAACCGCTTCCTGCACCTCCCCCCCCCCACACACACACACAAGTACAATCGCAAATACACAGGCTTACACACGGAAACACAGGCACGAACACAGATACAATGGACATAACAACGACGTGTTAGCAACAGTCAAAAACGCGATGATGATGTACAAACACGAACAATGTGCAGCGCTTGGTAATCGAAGGCAACACACATAATATGCTGGAAAATTTCTGCGGAGTTGAGAACCATTGTTTCAGTTTGCAGAGTAAAGGGCAGACCGGTTAAATAATTTAAAAAAAATCTGTACGCCAAATTGGGAGATAAACAGAGGCATAATGGCCGATAGTGAATGAGCAGCGTCAGAAAATAAAATGTTTGATGTATACGTGTGTGTGTGTGTGTGTGTGTGTGTGTGTGTGTGTGTGTGTGTGTGTGTGTGTGTGTGTGTGTGTGTGTGTGTGTGTGTGTGTGTGTGAGAGAGAGAGAGAGAGAGAGAGAGATAAGGAGATAGGAAGAGTCAGACAGATATAGACAGCTAGATTTGCACTGGCACTGGCTGCACCGGCCGCGTTACACAGCCGTCTGACTTTTACTATTACTGGCTCATTTGCGTTCTCCTACCACAGGGATAAATTTCTGTCAAATCCGATATCCCCTCCTGTCCACCGACTAAGTATAAAGCGGGCGCTAGTCTTTCTCACACGTTGTGTTGTTGAGCACAGACAAACCATCAACTCATCAGTTCTACAGTCTCAGACAGCACAGGCATGCAGTCCCACAGTGAGCCCAAGTCCCAGATACACATTTCCAATACAACTGTTACACTGAACCACAGACAGTCAATCCCTCCATTGTATTCTGTACCCTAGTATTCTACAGGCAGAGCCACAGGCCCACACCCCACATCCCTACCCACGGAGATGGGACGAGAGTAGCAACAGCGTTGGCCGCGTCACTGTGAGTTCAGAAAATGAAAAACACACAGTTGGAAAATTCGGAGCTATTGAATGTAGTGTGACTGGAGTTTAACAAAGTTTCTGATAAGCACATGAGATTGTGGGTAATGTACTTGTGTGGACTCAAAATTAATCAGCAGTTCAAAAGCAGACAGCGAATAAACGGACCATTTTCGATTTGGGAAGCCGTGACCAGTAAGGTGACACAGGGATTGGTCCGAGTCTCCAACTGTTTGCAACCGGCATAAGTGATTTTGTTGTTGGACAATAAATATTATATCATGTCTGCTGCTGTCACAGAACTCGGCGGCAGGATCAATATTGAGAAGGATGGAAGGGGGGTTTGTGGATGCAGACAAAAGTGCATGAGTGAGGATGGACAGAACATAAGGCGTTTTCGCTCAGAGAGAAACAATCTAGAAACGTCATTTTACAGTGGTGGGATAGTGAAATGATCAGAGGGGTCTAACGGTCCTAAGGAATAAATTAATGAGACTTCACATGTAGTTAAATCAAGCAATTAGTAGGGCAAAAAGTATTTTGTAATGGTGATGCAGGAGGATTGCAGAAGAGGGGTAGAGTTACCTTCCTCGGAGTTGTCTTGCCCGCCTTTGGTGAGTGCACACTTAGGATATTAGTTCCTGGTCAAGTCACACCACCTCAGGGAAGTTATCTCTACAGCAGAAAGAGACAATTCCTGACACTGACATTACTGCTTCCAAGTATAGCAGGCTAGCTGTGTGAGAGAAGAGTGAGTGAGCAGCGCCTGGATACACTGGAATTGATTGGATAATTATTGGATACTTTCAGACCGATTGCATGGACGATGCTTCCGCTGAATGTGAATTCTATTCCGAAGTAACACAGACCCTGAATGTATGGAAAGATATATAGGACTGAGTGGAAAATGTTAATGGAAAATCACTCCTTGTAATAATGATTAGTGCGGTACAGAGAATCTGTATTTACCGGCAAATAAATGTATTGCCTCAACTGAAGCGCACGTGGGTTCACAAGCTATTTACCTGTGTGCACCCTAATAGCATCCCTGTCCCTGCGGGATCAGTCCATGAAGTGAAACAGTATTACCCAGAATAATTGTTACCCTACGCTGGCCAGACTTTCCTCGCAGTCCCAATCTCCACATGTCAGTGGCAGTGTCACCTCCTCATTCGCGATGGTAGGTCTCTGATTGCTGAAGAGTTATCGCCCCTGCGTATTTGGGGACTCTAGCTCTTGTAGTATTTCTCATCCATTGAGCTGCTGGATCTCCATCCCATTAGCTCAATGTCACATGATCTACCTGGATCACCTCCTCATTAGTCATTTTCCAAGGCTGCAACCAATATGCTTCCATGGCTCCGCCCACCCATACCTTGCATATTTGCATGTTTTAACTCTGACTCGTCCTATCCAGTTAAACGAGGCAACCCAGACAGAGTCTAACGAGATTACAAATTGCATCTTTGGTTGGTCCGGCAGTTTACTTAATAAGTAGCCGGTCCTCCGAGAATGGTCACAAATTCAGCTTGTTGCTTTGATTAGATTGTCCCAGAGCAACACTCAGTTCAGATTCCACGCCATTTACAGTATACAGTGGCATGCAAAAGGTTTGAGCACCCCGGTTAAAATTTCTATTAACGTGAATACGAACTGATCTCCAAAAGTCATAAAGTTAAAGCTGAAACATTTCTTTCAACATTTTAAGCAAAATCAGTGCATTATTTTTTTATTTTGTAGAATTTTAGAGTGAAGAACAAAGGAAAGCAGCACCAGGCAAAAGTTTGGGCACACCCAAAGTTTTGAGCTGTCAGATAACATTTATCAAGGCCTCAGACCTTAATTAGATTGTTGGGAAAGGCTAAGTGATGCCAATTTCAAAGCTTTATAAATACCCTGATTCTTCAAACCTTTTCCAAACTATCAGCAGCCATGAGCCCCAATACGCAGCTGCCCAGCGCTCTGAAAATTAAAATAAATGATGCCCACAAAGCATGAGAAGGCTAAAAGAAGATAGCAACCCGCTTTCAGGCAGCCGTTTCATCAGTTCGTAATGTAGTTAAGAAGTATAAGTTAATCGGAACGGAGAAGGTTAAGTTGAGGTCTGGAAGAACAACGAAATTTTCCGACAGAACTGCTTGTAGGATTGCTAGAAAGGCAAATCAAAATTCTCCGTTTGACTGCAAAAGTCCTTCAGGAAGATGTAGCAGACTCTGTAGTGGTGGTGCCCTGCTCTACTGTGCAGCGACCCTGCACAAACATGACCTTCATGGCAGAGTCATCAGAAGAAAACCTTTACTGCATCCTCACCGCTAACCTCAGCGTCAGAAGTTTTCAAAGGAACATTTGACCGCAATGAATACAGGTATGTTTGGAGAAAAAAAAAACGGTGCAGAGTTTCATGAAAATAACACCTCTCCAACTGTTAAGCACGGGGTTGATCGATCATGTTTTGGGCTTGTGTTGCAGCCAGTGGCACGGGGAACATTTCACTGATAGAAGGAAGAATGAATTCAATTAAATACCAGCAAATTCTGGAAGCAAACCTCACACTGTCTGCAAAAAGAAAAACTGAAGATTAAAAAAGAATGGCTTCTACAACAGGATAATGATACTAAAAAAAAATAAAAAATACCCGTGTCCGTTTGATAAGATATGTTTTGCTGTATCACTGCTGACACATTTGTCCGCTGTACTTGCTCAGGGACAAACTGCCCATGGCCCAGTCATGGTAAATGATATCGCTACAGTACACAGCATTCTCTTCATGTTATGTTAAATCTGTTACACAAAAGTGTGATGTCTGCTCTTATTTCCAGTGTGAGTATTAATTTATTTTAAATCCATCTTTTCCAACTGTTTTTCTCGGCGATCCAATCTGGACTCTCAGTTGTCTATAGACTCAGGGCGTCCGTCTTTCCTCACACAATTTTGTTCGGAAAAGTGGGGACAAACACTTGGATCTTTTCCTTCCCCTGTGATATTTCGATAAAACTGCCCTTGTTCTCTGGGTAAGGGCACTGACAATTACCCCATTGATTGGAACTGTTCCAGTCTTCTAGGAACGTCCTCAAGTCTCCCAAGTCAGGGCCATCATGTAGATCAGTTACTAATGGCGATAACATTCCTGATTCTCTTCCGCCATTCTCAGCTGGTTGATATGATACCACCCACGTTCATCCGGAGAAATCTGTTCTTTGTACACTGACGGACTTGTTTTGCTTCTAATTTCACCGGGGCCAGCAACCCTGTAATGTAAACATGAAGAAGGTTGGTGTATTCTAATCATCACTCGTTGTCCTGATGAATTCAGTATCCGGAGTGACCTCTGTGTCAATGTAGATTTTACACTGTTGATTCTTCTACCCTTCTGGTTGGCTTTCACAGACTCTACCATTATTGTACCGAATTTTCCTACACAATCCCATCGATTTCGTGTTCTGACGAATTTAATCCTAACAACTCTTCTAAGCTGTTCATGTCCCATCCAGTCCTGAGTTTTTAAGGGGAGCAATTGTTGAAGATGCTAATATATTCCATATTATTATCAAGGCATGAGGCAAGGCTCCCTGCCACGTTTTTCCGCTGCACCATTTCTGCAATGATAGTTTTTCATCGTTTGATTCATCCTTTCCATACTTCCTCTTGACTGTGGTCTACAGAGTATATGAAGTCTTTGTTTGATCTCTAATAGTTGCATGTCAACTTGCATTATCTGTGCCGTGAAAAATCTGCTTTAATCAGTTTCCCTACTCCGGGATAGGTCGCAGCTAGTGAATTTCTTTTCCGAAATGATTTTTGAAGTAACCTTTGCTATGTCTGTCCTAGCTGCGAGAGCTTTCACCCACGCCGTAAAGCTATCTATTATTACAACCGTATATCTGTATCGTCCAGAGGTGGTCGGTAAGGGACGAACGATATATATCTACAAAGTAGTCCAAGTCCCTTATGCCGGTCTGGTGTGTCCAACGGCTCTTTTCATTACACTTATGCAGGATTATGTTGTGCAGAAATCATCAGTTTAAAGGCAGTGACATTCAGTCCCACCAAGCTGCCCATATCCCCTTCTGTCGAGGGACAAGTTACAGAACAGCCACTCTTCTCTCACACAGAAGCTGTGTTCCGGAAGACAGAGAACCCGACAGCTCATCAGTTGCACATTCTCGGACAGCAGTGACATTCAGTCCCACACTAAGCCCAAGCTGCCCATATCCCCTTCTGTCGAGGGACAAGTTACAGAGCAGCCACTCTTCTCTCACACAGAAGCTGTGTTCCGGAGCAGAGAACCCGACAGCTCATCAGTTGCACATTCTCGGACAGCAGTGACATTCAGTCCCACACTAAGCCCAAGCTGCCCATATCCCCTTCTGTCGAGGGACAAGTTACAGAGCAGCCACTCTTCTCTCACACAGAAGCTGTGTTCCGAAGCACAGAGAAACCGACAGCTCATCAGTTGCACATTCTCGGACAGCAGTGACATTCAGTCCCACCAAGCTGCCCATATCCCCTTCTGTCGAGGGACAAGTTACAGAGCAGCCACTCTTCTCTCACACAGAAGCTGTGTTCCGGAGCAGAGAAACCGACAGCTCATCAGTTGCACATTCTCCGACAGCAGTGACATTCAGTCCCACAATAAGCCCAAGCTGCCCATATCCCCTTCTGTCGAGGGACAAGTTACAGATCAGCCACTCTTCTCTCACACAGAAGCTGTGTTCCGGAGCAGAGAACCCGACAGCTCATCAGTTGCACATTCTCGGACAGCAGTGACATTCAGTCCCACCAAGCTGCCCATATCCCCTTCTGTCGAGGGACAAGTTACAGAGCAGCCACTCTTCTCTCACACAGAAGCTGTGTTCCGGAACAGAGAACCCGACAGCTCATCAGTTGCACATTCTCGGACAGCAGTGACATTCAGTCCCACACTAAGCCCAAGCTGCCCATATCCCCTTCTGTCGAGGGACAAGTTACAGAGCAGCCACTCTTCTCTCACACAGAAGCTGTGTTCCGGAGCAGAGAACCCGACAGCTCATCAGTTGCACATTCTCGGACAGCAGTGACATTCAGTCCCACACTAAGCCCAAGCTGCCCATATCCCCTTCTGTCGAGGGACAAGTTACAGAGCAGCCATTCTTCTCTCACACAGAAGCTGTGTTCCGGAGCACAGAGAACCCGACAGCTCATCAGTTGCACATTCTCGGACAGCAGTGACATTCAGTCCCACCAAGCTGCCCATATCCCCTTCTGTCGAGGGACAAGTTACAGAACAGCCACTCTTCTCTCACACAGAAGCTGTGTTCCGGAACAGAGAACCCGACAGCTCATCAGTTGCACATTCTCGGACAGCAGTGACATTCAGCCCCACAATGAGCCCAAGCTGCCCATATCCCCTTCTGTCGAGGGACAAGTTACAGAGCAGCCATTCTTCTCTCACACAGAAGCTGTGTTCCGGAACAGAGAAACCGACAGCTCATCAGTTGTACATTCTCGGACAGCAGTGACATTCAGTCCCACAATGAGCCCAAGCTGCCCATATCCCCTTCTGTCGAGGGACAAGTTACAGAGCAGCCATTCTTCTCTCACACAGAAGCTGTGTTCCGGAGCACAGAGAACCCGACAGCTCATCAGTTGCACATTCTCGGACAGCAGTGACATTCAGCCCCACACTAAGCCCAAGCTGCCCATATCCCCTTCTGTCGAGGGACAAGTTACAGAGCAGCCATTCTTCTCTCACACAGAAGCTGTGTTTCGGAACAGAGAAACCGACAGCTCATCAGTTGTACATTCTCGGACAGCAGTGACATTCAGTCCCACAATGAGCCCAAGCTGCCCATATCCCCTTCTGTCGAGGGACAAGTTACAGAACAGCCACTCTTCTCTCACACAGAAGCTGTGTTCCGGAGCACAGAGAACCCGACAGCTCATCAGTTGCACATTCTCGGACAGCAGTGACATTCAGTCCCACACTAAGCCTAAGATGCAGATGCACATTTTCAATACGACTGTTACACTAACAGACAGCCAATCTTTCCATTATATTCTGTACCAGAGTGTCCTGCAGGCCAACACACAGGCCCAGACCCCACATCCCCACCAACGCGGCTATCCACAGCCACAACAGCGTTGGCAGAGTCAACGTGGATTCAGAAAAGGACAAACAGATGCAAAGTTGGGAACTGATGAATGTGGTGCGGGTGGAATGTAAGATATTTTCTGATAAGCACATGAGAATGCGGGTAATGTATTTTTGTGGACTCAAAGCTAATCAGCACGTTAAAGGCAGAGAGACGGAATAAATCGGCCTGTTTCGATGTTGGAAGGCGTGACCAGTCGGTTTACATGGGCATTGGACCGATTCCCCAGCAGCTCTCCCTACAGAGAAAAGCACTAAACCCTGGCCAAATATTCCTCGCGCTCCCGATCTCCAGTGTCCGTCGTATCCACGATGGTCGGTCTCTCGTTGCTGAAGAGTTACCGTCTTCATTCTCATAGTGTTCCTCATCATATGAACTGTTGGATCCACATCCCATTGGCTCACCGTCACGTGAGCTATTTGCGTCACCTTCTCACTGATCACTTTACAGGACTAGAACCAACACTGTGTCATGGCTCTGCCCACCCCTGCCTTTCTTACTTGTGTTTGTTTTAATTCTGACTGGTCCAGACCAGTTAAATATAGACACCAGACAGAGTCTAACGAGATTACAGATTGCTTCTTTTAGAGCTCTGGCAGTTTACACGGTAAGCAGCTACTTCGCCGAGAATGGTTTCAGATTTGGCAGGACATTACCTGACATTCCTTGTGAACATATTCAGTTGCTTTAAATAGACAGCTGCTTGTCTGAAGATGGTCTTGAGTTTAGCAGGTAATCACAGGAACCTTCTTGCCTCCACGTTAGATCGTTCTAAATACATTATCCCAGAGTCAGTTCAGAGACCACGAAATCGGTGGAAAACAAAGGCAACCTTATTTTTCTGCTTCAGAGTCGTCTAGGCCGTGTATTATTATCTGATGACTAGTTGCTTGAAAAAGCTCTCGAGGATCGTCTTTGGGCACACATGCCCCAATATCTTTAGCGATATCTTTAAGACGCTGTACACCGAACGGTATGGTGTATGTTATATTCCGATATTGATTTGCTCCCTCGGCTGACCCCTCTCTAATGGTAACTAGTTGCGCCGTTGTTAGGGCGACCGTGGAGTTCCTCGGGAAATGCTGCTTTGAAATTATCGTAAACTGATCTGGTTGTTTCTGTCTCAGAAGTCTCTGTGCAGCTTCAGTTTTGGAATCTGCTTTAAACACCATGTACGATCTTCGGTGCTGCTGTTCCTTTCCTGTGCTGATTTCTGAATCACATTCATAGCCGTCTTTGAATCAGTGCTCTGTTTCCTTATTCGTTCCACTTTATCCTTCGCTATTCAGCTGCTTCGTCGTTAAGTAATTTCTTACATTGAAACTGGTTCATATGCATCGCGTCCATACCTCTTAGACTAACCCTTTCTCTAAAGGTTTCTACTTCCTTTTAGAGCCTTTTTTGTTCTATTTCACACCTATCTCGCTCGGCTTATACGCAGAATTTTGTTTTCCGATTTTAATCTGAGTCGTTCTGAATTAGCATTTTATCATAAGGCTAACAAATTCTCACTTAAACAGCCAACTCCTCCTGGTTGTTGTAATTGTTTATACTTCCTACTCGTCACCTTCCTTGAGCGATTTTCCATAAGTCATCCCTAGCAGTTTTTCCTTCACAGCCATGGTGACCGACAATCTCCTTATATTGCGGCCACTTCTGCAGCACGCACTTCTGGAGGTATCCACTCCAACTACAACAATCCAATGCAGTTTCCTATATTTTGCAGGCCGGGTTAGTAACCGCTAACTACCCAGCCCCAGATCGCTCTGTAGCTCAGCCATGTGGTCCGATTCGAGTCCCGCGCTGCTAAAGCCTATGCGGGGAAGCAAATTCTGTTCAAGTATCACACCTTGTAATAATGATCACTTAGGTACAGAGAATCTGTAATTACCGACAAATCATTGTCATTGTCTCAACTGACAAATATCTGGGTTCACAAACTATTTACCTTTGTGCACCCGAGCAGAAACCCTGACCATCCATGAACACTCAATCAAGAGAAAAGGTATTACCAGGGAAACAGAGTCTATGCTGGCCGGGCGCTGTTCATGATCCGGATCTCCACGTGTCCGCGGGGTCCTCGTTATCCGCGATAGTTGTTCTCTGGATGCTGGAGATTTATCGCCCCGACGTATTGAAGCTCCTGCCTCTTATAGTTTTCGTCCTCAATTGAACGGTTTGATTGCCATCAGGTTAACTCAAAGTCACCTGAGATATTTTCGTACTGTTCATTAAACAGGGCTACAAACAACATTGTCCCACCCCAGCCTGGTATTTGTGTGTTTCAACTCTGACTGGACCAAGCAGACAGAATCTAACGAGATTACAGATTACTACTCTTTGGTAGTTCTGGCATTTTACGTAATAAGTAGATACTTCCCCGAGAATGGTTTCTGATTTAGCAGTTCATTACCTAAAGATTCTTGTGTCCACATTGAAATGCTCTGAATAGATTATACAAGATCAAGAATCAGTTCAGAGTCCACAAAATTGGGGTAAACAAAACCAACTGGTTTGTCTGCTTCCCCTCTCTGATTGAGCTGCAATTTGCTCTGACTAACACTTAAAGCAACCTTATTTTTCTTTGCACTTATAAGTATTTTTCTAACATCTTCGCAGATGCATTTGATAGCAAATATGTGTTATGAGTATCTGTTATGTCTTTCTCCGCATAATGTAACGCACCACTATTATTCCTAATATATTTAATTTACTCCTGGACTTTTCTTGTACTACTAAATTATTGGGAAATAAAATGCTGGGTCGAATTTAGCATTATCGGCAATATCCTTCTAAACTTATATTTTGGTAGTCCGAAATTCGGACATGACTATGGCTATCATATTTGCATATAACATCATTGCCATTTTTTCTTTATTTTTATACAGCTGTCTTTTCTACAATACTTTATGTATATCTTTATTCATCCAAATCTAAAGATTTTCTAAATATGTTCACAGTCAAAAGATCTAAGATTGTATGTGAAAACATGGATGTCCTTTGATAATGTTTTACTTTCTACTTGGAAAAGTAACAAAGTAAAACAGTATTGTTTTTTTCGCTTCTGACGACCTTGGGTTTTAACGTTTCCTGACAGCGTGTATAACCTTTTTATACTGAATCTGTTGTTCCTCAACTGACTCAACCTCAAGCAGTTCCTTACAGTTTAACTTCTGAAGTTTTATTTGCGTCTGCACAAACGGGGCCTTTATAAAATTCAGTTCAATTGTTTGGGCTTTATTAGTATACTTACCAAAAAAACCCTCAAAACTCTGATCACTTGTTCCGAAGAGCTCGACAGCTTCTGAGTTCAAAATTCTATCCTGAATTGTTACATTATTTCAAGTCTAGGCGGGGCTCCCCTCCAGGTGGTGCACTAACATGCTGGGTCAAAAATATAATTCAATGACTCAATGAATTCACTTCCCTGTAATGCATTAGTCACTGGGTTTCCCCCACTCAATATTTGGGAAGAGAAGTCGCCGACAACTATAACATCATCCTCAGAACTTGTCTTTTTCAATATTCTGATGGAGAAGTAGATAACGCGGAATTCTCCTCAGTGTGGACAATTTCCTGGTCAGGGATGTATGAAGGAAAATGAAAAATATCTGTGATAATTACCCATGGGCCAACGGGAGGCAACAAATGTAAACGAAACCAGAGCAGAACAGTGCTTCATTGAAGATTGCATAGATTGGCGGCAGCAAGCCTCATTACAGCGGATCTGATTATAAGAAGCATCCTTATTTTACATGATGTGGTGATTCGTCTTCAAGAGAAGCTGTCCATATTCATGAGAAAACAATATATTTGCGAGGATATGAGGAGAGAGAGTGTGAGGAGAGCGGAAATAATGTATTTGTATCAGTTTTAGATGGCATGCTAAAGAATAGACTGAGTGATAAGAAGCAAATTAGCTAGTCGCGGTGGAAGGATTGAGTAAAATGTACTGATTTAAATACAAAGCGTTTGTACATTTTGAATGTAATGACGAAATTATTATCAGAAAAGAAGATGAGATCAAATGAAGTGTATAACGCAGACAGAAAGGCTGCTGAGGAAACATTGCGTTTCAGAGAGATATAGTAAACGGGGGCTGGATTGGAAACAGGACGTTAGTACTGCAGGTTGTAACGCAACCCCGAAAGGTTATGTAAATGATAGGCAGCGAACTTCCAAATATCTTCTGCCAGTATTCAACTAAAAAACTCAGGGCTACTGTACCTACTCCTACACCCTTCTCCATTTGTGACCAGCGAGAAAGCCGCAATAGAAGGAAGCGGGAAGGAATCTGAAAGAACAATATAACATGCAGTACAAACTTTGTGTCTCAGCATGAGAGAGATATTAATCATGATACTGGGCATTACTGGCCGCGGAATACCATTGTGAGATGTTACAGGCAACCGATCACCGTAGAGCAGTGCACTGCAGGTACTGCAGAGGAAAGCGAATGGGTTGCTATGGGGAAAATTCATAAGGACATAACACCTGTCAGCCTTTTAAAGCCTCAGAATTATTCTTAACACTCGACTTTCCCGATAATACAAAGATAGGGGAGCAAGTGAAGAATTAACTAATCCGTTAAGTTACTTATGGACGTTAACAGAGGATGCTGCCAGACGTGATAACCAAATGTAACCTGAGTACCGGCAAGCACCCAACGACATTTACGTCAGATCTATGACTGGTGTTCCAAGGGCTACAATTAATCAACATTATATCGGGACAATTTGAACCAGAAGTCACACATATTCCAATCAAAATTTTAGTGTCTCGCAGCACCGACGAATCTGGAAAGTCTTTGGGGAATGTTTGGTCCCGCTGTCCTTACACACAGTGAAGCATGGAGACTTAGTAAACACTTATCATGTGTGCATAAGAAAGTACAGTTGCGGCATTATAAGGGAAGTAACACACTGATAAAATATACCTTCAGTAAGGCGAGGAAGGAGATAGTTCGGGACTGGAATTGGTGGGGAAATGTTTCCTGTACAGTGTCCAAATATTTTCATTCAGCGGTGGTAATGAAGATAATTAAACCCGGTACTATACAATAAAACTTCCATTTAATCTTAATCCTATCTTTGGTCAGATATTACAGGCAAGGGAACGTGGAAGCCACTTGAGATTTTGTGAAGCGGTGACGTCATGTTTTAAATTGTTGAATATTAACTTGCGGACGATATGCAACTTCTAGCGTCCTTCTGCTTTAAACTCGGAAGCATTTGTTAAATGTTGTATGATTCTAATTATTGATTATTCGTGAACAGTTCAACACTCCTGTGGCCTGTGAAGACGAAAATATTATGTCCAAAGCAGCGCAATATCTTAGCCTGCTTTCTCTAATTACCTGGGTATATCACCTCTCGCACCGGAAAATTATTTACTTTAATGTTTTACAAGTTTCTAGAGCATAATTCGTAACGTCAGAATGTCCAAACATTTCAGTTTTTTTTTCCACGATATAAACATATTCAAAAAAGTTGCGCTCACTGGTGAATAGCGAAGCAAAGTATCATTAAGGACCTTCACAGCCTCCTTGAACTCCAGACATATGCTTACTCTATTTATCCCTGAACTGTACTACCCTCTCTCTAGTCATTATCACTTACTTATTGCAACTCTCCAAGGTCTTCCCATGTCCCCGTTTATCTCTTCTAAGTCCATTGTTAATTTCCTTCCTGGTTACATCTTGGCATTCCATAAACTTGCCTGATCTTTTATTCCTGACCCTTAAGTATCTTTCTTTCTTCTTCCTGACGAGCTTTTCCATATCTCTTGTCAACCAGGGTTAATTTTCACTACGTTCCGTTCTTCCCTCAATGAGACCAGTCTATATTGAGTCCTTAGCAAATCCTCCGTTAACAATCAACTGTTGCACATTAATGAGTCTAAACGTGAATATAAACTTTGGATCTCGTTTCGGCAGTAGTTGGCAGTATCACTTTCCACACGATGACAAATCGCAGTCACCGGCCACAGTTCGAAATTCCCTGGGAGAACGTCATGAGCTAACTCATAATTATTGGCAATTCATTCTTGAAATTATTCCTCTGCACAAAGCTCTCCTGTCAATAGGGTCTCCCCTTCAGTTTGGCTCCTCCAAGCCTCTACCATTGTGTTCTTTTCCACGCCCCAAACGGGACTACTGTTCTTCAGAATCAGATCCTGCGCAATTCTCTCGTAACTTCCATTGCATCCCACAGGACGCAATGTTTCAACACGCTACAAAACGAACTTGGCTGGCTGACACAGCATTCCTACTTTTGGCAAATGGTTCCTTGTGTTACGTGTGATGAGAAAATCAGATGGAGATGCGGTCCAGAGTTGACTGCCCCCACCCTGTGAACTATGCTTCTAACAAAAGAGAGATGGAGAACAGAGGGAGAGGCATCTGATACAGATAAGAGAGGGAGACAGACATGATTTAGTATTCTGGCTTCTTCATTGATTATTTACGCTTTTCTACAAGGACACTTCTTCGCTCGTTAACATTCCTCCTGAGACAGGAATTTGCATTTGCATGTATATTTGCATGTTTGATACTGTATAGCTTAGTTTACTAATAAACACCTTTAGTTACAGTACCACCGGACTCCAACGTATCAGTCCATTTCTGCTGGTTTGAAACCCAGTAACGGGGCTCATTACAAATTGGGGGTCTTCCAGGATTTGATTACTAAATTTGAGAGGGGGGCGTGGGTTGATTGGGGTACATTCCTTTATCTGCTTGGTTGTGTGGGAAACACAGAAGGCAAAAACAGCAGAAATAGAGTTTGAGGTTAATAAGTTTGTGGCGGATCCAACCCCTGAGGGGCTGGACGAAGTTAAAAGGGAAGTACTGCTGGGAATTGCTCGGAAGTTAGAGATTAATGTGACTACTCGCATGAGGAAGGCTCAGGTACAGCTGATAATAGCGCATCATTACGTAGCCGAGGAGAATTTTGAAGAGGAGGAGTTGGAGTTGTTTGTTGAGGGTAAACCACTTACTGAGGCTGAGGTTCAGCTTCAGGCGGATAAAATAAAGTACGAACATGAGTTCCGAATAAAACAGTTGGAAGTAGAAAGACAGAGGGAAGAAGCAGAATGACTGAAAGAGGAAGGAAAGAGGGAGGAAAGGAAAAGGGAGCATAAGGTTCGATTAAGGAAGCTGAAGGCAGAGAAAGAAAGAGGAAAAAACGCAGTCTGAGCTAAAAAAGATAAGAATATTGCAGCCTGGAGGTCCAGTGTTTAACACTGATGATGTATATAACTTGAAAGAGTTGGTTGTAATTGATGAATTTAAGAAGTGTGTTCCCGATGATGAAAAGGAAGCCGTTATCATGAGGGAGTCTGCGGGTTAGCAAACGAGGTTGTTTTAACCCGCAAGGTTGAGTTTACTCCGGATAGGAGTTGCCCAGAGAGGAAATGTGAGGATCAGGGGAACTTGGATTTGGAAATTGGGGCTGGTATTGAAAGCCTGCAAGAGGCAGATGTCCCGTTTGCCTGTGGGCAGGTTGTTGAAGTACCTGTGAAATACTATGCAAACTCAGGAAAGGTCTGAGGTGTTTGATTTGGTTAAAAAGGAATGCAGTCCTTTTGGGTCAGATGGACTCGGTTCAGTGAGTAAGGGGTTTACCCTGGCAAAGGTGGAAAGTGAGGATTCTCAGTCTCTGGTGTTAGACGTTGCTCTAAAAGTTAGTGATGAGATGAAAGCTGGTGAAGGGAATTTAATGGACAATAGTGGAAAAGGGGCCGTGTCTGTTTTTTTTTTAAAGAAAGAACTGGAGAAGTTTGGACTGGTTTCACGTCATTTGACCCTACTTGCAGGACATTGGTTTGTTGGAAAACTTGTCAGATTGTTAGATTATATTTTAGAAGTTAAAAGTAAGCAAGGTCATAGAGCTGTTGGTTAACATTACAATTGGAGGAGAAAAGATTGTTTTGGTTTTGAGAGGCCACCTGCCTGCGTTACTTTGGGGACGAATCGAAGTAAAAATCGAAGGAACAGATTAGATAGGTTATTTGGAAATTTCCAGAATGTAAACATGGTTTTCATTAGTTTAGTTATGGTGTTGAGCTTGGTAGACATTAAATTGGCACCTATCCAGGGTGAAATTAAATGAGCAGAACGGCTAACGTGCACGCTCCTGGCTGGCAACCCACGCATAGATATTGGCGCAGTTAGCAGAGACAGGAGTTTAATTTATGGAAGTTTGTCAGAGTTTTTTCTGCCTTTCATGTTACAGCAGGATTTGGAGAGTAAGGAGGATGAGAAAGGCTTGTCTTTCTCAAAGGATGAATTTACAGCTGAGCAAAGTAGGGATTCTGAAATTACTGCGTTAAAGGAGATAGTTATCGCAAAAGAGGGGGTTCGGAGAGGGTCAGCAGGATATTACCTGAAAGATGGGGTACTGATGAGGAGGTGAAGACCACCTACTGAGTTTGCAGATAAGGATTGTGCGATTGAACATCAGGTGGTTGTCCCGAAAGTTTACAGGGCTGAAATTTTAAACGTGGCTTATAATATGTCTTTAGGTGGAGACTTCGAAGTGGAAAAGACAGTAAATGGAAGTGAGAAGGAGCTCTACTGGCCTAATTTAAGGAAGGATGTTGTGAACTTGCGCAGGGCTTGTCATACCCGTCAGGCTGCAGGAAAACATAATCAGGTGATCCTAGCAGTACCTTTTAGACCGATACCTGTTCTTGGTGAACCATCTTCCAGGGACATAGTGGATTGTGTGGGCCCATTGCCAAAGACTGAAGTGGCTACGAGTATCTGTTAACCATCATGTGTGCTGTTTCTAGGTTCCATGGAATGGTGCCCCTCTTGAACATCAAGGCAAAGACTGTGGTAAAAGCACTTATGAAATTTTCTACTCTGGTAGGTCTAGCTAAGTGAATCCAATCTGTCCAGGGTAGTAACTTTACATCGAGAACATTCCAGGGGATAGTTAAAGAGTTGAGAGCTAAGCATATTGTATCACCCTTGGCCTTACTGAGGGAGCAATGGTCAGAGCAGAATGAAAATGTGATTAAGGGTTATTATGATTCCTGCCCTGCACCAGTGAGTACTGTTATGACAACGGAGGAGATTGTCGTGTCTGGTACTGGAGTACCCATTCACTCCACTGAACACCCTGTAGTTTTCAAAAGACTCAGAAAGTCTGAAGTTTTGGAAAATATTGATGGAAAAATTCAACATTTGCAGTCAAAGCAGCAAAAACAACCGAAGAGCTTAATTGAGAAGTATAAAGGTTTATTCCATGATATTCTAATACAATACATGATGTCATTGTAAATTCAGGCCAGGCTATTAAGCAGCTTCCCTACACAGTGACCTTGGAGGAAAGCAAGCTGGTAGAAGAACTGTTTAAATGGCTGTCTGCAGCCAATCTCACAGTGAACATCACCGGAAGTGAGTTCAACCATGCCATGGTCACGTACCTGGGGTATGTTGTAGGACAGGGGCAGCTGTCCCCTGTGCAGGCGTAAGTACAGGCTATTTCTGAAGTTCCCGTCCCGACTGATAAGAGGGCTGTGAGAAGGATTTTGGGAATGGTAGGGTACTATCGCAAGTTTTGTAAGAACTTTGCGAATATTGCCCTTCCTCTTACAAAGCTCTTGCAAAAGAATGAAGAGTTTGTGTTGAGCAATCCTTGCCAAGAAGTCTTTGAAAGTCTGGAAACATAATATGTTACCACTCTGTGTTGAAAGCGCCTGAATTTTCAAAACCCTTCTGCCTAGCAACAGATACCAGTGACGAAGGGGTCATATCCGAATGACCACATCAGTAAAACGGAACAATAAGACAATGGAAGGTTTGCCTGCTGCAGCTGCTTACATCTCGCTCGCTCTCTCTCTCTCTCTCCAACGTCACACCAGCATCTATTTCGACCTAAGCTAAACTGAACTGAACTGAACTTTCACCATCTCCTAAGACTATTCATTTACTCCTAGACTTTGGAAGAGCTTGGTTTTTGATTCCAATTACCGCACTTCTGTATATAAATATATATAAATATTATATATATATATATAATTCTAACCTGTAACACACACACACACACACATATATATATATATATACACACATACATACTTGCATTTTATTTTTGTACTGTATTACATAGTTTTCTAATAAATTTATTAGTTACAAGTAATTACAGACTCCAACGTGTCTTTCATTTCTGCTGGTTTGTTAACCCAGTTACGGGGTACGTAACACTATGTGAGAGTGTGGGTTTCATTCTATATCTGTCAGTCTCTGCTACAGTGTGAGAGTGTGGGTTTCCTTCTGTATCTGTCAGTCTCTGCTACAGTGTGAGAGTGTGGGTTTCCTTCTGTATCTGTCAGTCTCTGCTACAATGTGAGAATGTGGGTTTTATTTTGTGTCTGTCAGTCTCAACTACAATGTGAGAGTGAAGGTTTCATTTTGTGTCTGTGAGTCTCAGTTACAGTGTGACAGTATGTCTTTCATTTGGTGTTTGTCAGGCTCTGCTCGAGCCGAAAGCGTATCGTTTCTGTCAAGTACCTGCGAATATCTGATTCAGTATGTGCGGGTGTATATTTCTCTCCATCTTTCTCGCTCTTCCTCAAATCAAGTAAATATAGTAAATCTAGTAAAAACATTAAAGTAGATTCTGTATTCCCAATGCTATTTGTTAGAACAAGCGTATTCTGCAGTTGGTGATGTTAAACGTGCGAGAAGGACAATGCGCTTATTAATGATGACGTTTTATGGAGCAGTACGCCCTGTGTAATAGAGTCATATGGCAAACAGACCGTTCGGCCCGTCTTTGTTGCTCAACCACATAGAGCCAAGTGAGCAGCGCCTGATCTGAAACTTTCTATGGCTTGGCAACACAACTCCGTATACGTTGTATGAAAATAAACAGAACATTGAAATTAATTAATTTTAATAAATGAGTGCGTAAGTAAGTTCAGAATTTGATAGGAACAAACCTCTCAGATACAGCGCGTTTCATGTTCCAGCAACATTTATATGAATACATTTCTCTCAGCAATTCTAAATTGCTACCTTCACCGTGTCTCTCTGCTCTGTTATGTTTCCCGATTCTGTTATCCATTCCACTATGTTCACCAGAGTTTATGGAGCGGCTGATAATACAGAATCTGAGGCCACAAACCAGGCACGCCCGGGATCCGCTTCAGTTTGCGTATAAGGAGAGGGTGGGAGTGGAGGATGCTATCACGTATTTGCTGCACAAATCACTCTCTCACCTAGATGGGGTCAGTTGTGCTGTGAGGATTACATTCCTTGACTTCTCTAGTGCCTTTAACACCATCCAGCCCAAAATCTTAAAGCACAAACTAACGGAGATGGGAGTAGACTCTCACATGGTGGATTGGATAGTGGACTACTTGACAGAGAGACCTCAGTATGTGCGGTTGGGAGACTGTAGATCTGACACGGTGGTCAGCAGCACAGGAGCGCCACAGGGAACCGTACTCTCTCCGGTCCTGTTCACCCTGTACACATCAGACTTCCAATATAACTCGGAGTCCTGCCATGTGCAGAAGTTCGCTGATGACACGGCCATAGTGGGGTGTGTTAGGAATGGACAGGAGGAGGAGTATAGGAAACTGATACAGGACTTTGTGATATGGTGCAACTCAAACTACCTGCGTCTCAATATCACCAAGACCAAGGAGATGGTGGTGGACTTTAGGAGATCTAGGCCTCATATGGAGCCAGTGATCATTAATGGAGAATGTGTGGAGCAGGTTAAGACCTACAAGTATCTGGGAGTACAGTTAGATGAGAAGCTAGACTGGACTGCCAACACAGATGCCTTGTGCAGGAAGGCACAGAGTCGACTGTACTTCCTTAGAAGGTTGGCGTCATTCAATGTCTGCAGTGAGATGCTGAAGATGTTCTATAGGTCAGGTGTTGAGAGCGCCTTCTTCTTTGTGGTGGCGTGTTGGGGAGGAAGCATTAAGAAGAAGGACGCCTCACGTCTTAATAAGCTGGTAAGGAGGGCGGGCTCTGTCGTGGGCAAAGTGCTGGAGAGTTTAACATCGGTAGCTGAGCGAAGGGCGCTGAGTAGGCTACGGTCAATTATGGAAAACCCTGAACATCCTCTACATAGCACCATCCAGAGACAGAGAAGCAGTTTCAGTGACAGGTTACTGTCGATGCAATGCTCCTCAGACAGGATGAAGAGGTCAATACTCCCCAATGCCATTAGGATTTACAATTCAACTGCCAGGACTTAAGAACTTTTTTTAAAGCTATTATTAATGCTTTTTTGAGTTAGTGATTTTAGATGCATATCATATTATTACTGAGTTAAGTATTGTATGTAATGAGTTTTTGCTACAACAAGTGTATGGGACATTGGAAAAAAAAATGTTGAATTTCCCCATGGGGATGAATAAAGTATCTATCTATCTATTCGAGCGCTGTTTCACTCAGAAATAATATAATATTCGTTTCGATTTTCCTATGACAGCCTCAGCTGGTGTGTTGTATGTATTGTATATTTTTTAGGAATTGTGATAAGACGGCGCACTCTTTGTCTGTGCCCGTGAGAGTGTATGATGGGACAGTGCCGAGGGAGTTTCACTGTTTTGGGACATCCGTGATATACTGTATTTAATCAAGCAACTAATTCTGTTGAACCCCTGTCATGCTATCGCGATTGCATTACTGTGCTGGACCATTGCTGGGTCCTCGGAGATATTGTCGCCCGAGATTTTTACACTGCTCCGCGTGTCCGCTATTGAGCTATGCAGGGTGCCCAAACTTTTGTTTCTGACACTTTTCCTATTTTTGTCATTTTGAAACTGTAAAAGATGAAAATAAAAGAGTAATCGTGCTTAAAATATTAAAGAAATGTGTCACCTTTAACTTTTTTTCTTTTGGATATCAGGTCATTTTTTACTCGCGCTGTTCACAGTAACAGAAATTTTGACCAGTGGTGCCCAAAGATTTGCATGCCACGGTATTTTGGTTATTTTTGTGCTGAAATTTATTCCTGCCACAATTTCTTCCTTTCACATTTCCCCCGACAAGTCAATCTCCGAAATCACATGCTGTGTGAATCATTTGTGAATGATTCCCTCATTCGTGCATCTCCATCCATTTCACAGTTTCAAAATACATATATTTTAATATTTTAAATATGTGAAATTCTGCACATGATGAAATCCAAAGCAACACAGAAAACGCTGGAGCAACTTAGCATGTCAGGCGGCATCTGTAGACATGAATAAAATAGTTGACGATTATTCCATCATCTACCCGAGACATTTCTTCACGTCTGGCAGGTAAGCGGGGAGACGCCAGAATAAATGGCGTGGGGAGGGAAAAGAAGAGGCGAACTGGGTATAAAAGATAAATCGCTGGAGAGGAAGCGATCTATTAAGAGGGGGCAGAGGAACACAGAGAAAACGGAGCAGGACGGGGCGACGTGTGTGGTGATAGGCGGATGGGAATGTCAGGTCGGGATTAGGAAACAGAATTCTAATGTCTCGACACCAGAAAGCTCCGATTTTAACGGCTGGAGAGCTGGAGCTCGACGAAATGAAGCCCAGTTCATCACGGGCCTCGCCAACGTGGAGACGGCCGCAACAGATCAGGAGAAGTGTTACCTCACCTCGAAGACTTTTCCGGGGGAGCTGAATAGGAGGAGGTGAATGGCAGGTGTAGCAGGCTGTCCGCTCACAGGGAAAAGTACCGTGAGTGAGATCAGTCCTAAGGGACAGATGACAAAGGGAAATCACTCCCGAGCGATCCCTCCCGAAAGCGGAGTGATGGGGATGGGATGTATTGATATGTTTCTTTGAGGTATCCCTTTAAAAATATGGTCGGACTTTCCGCGCTCACCTAATCTTCCCGCCGTCTTAACAGCGACAGTGTTCCTTTTGTCCTTATCTAGCACACAATGTCACCCCAAATTCAACATGTTCTACACTTCAATTTCCACCATCCTACCAAGAAACTTATGTTTACCTCTCCCCCACCCCCGACTCTCCGCTTTCCGCACTGTTCAGGCGCAACACTTTTTTAATTCTGTCTGGGAAGCCTGCAATCTAATGGCGTGAATATCGATTCTCCTACCGGTAAAAAATGCTCCCTTGCTGTTCTTCCATTCTATTCTACACATTGGCCTCTTCTCACTTTCTTATCATCCAACCCCCCCCCCCCCCCCCCACAGCACCGGTGTCCCAAACTTCTTCCCTTTCTCCTATGGTGCATTCTCCTCTCTCATCCAAGTCCTTCCTCTCCAGCCCTTTAGCTTCCCTGTCCTGTTGGCTTCACCTGTCACCTTCTTGCTCTTCTCCTTCCCCTCCACCAGCTTTTCTATTCTGCCGGCTTCACCCTTCCTTTCCAATTCTCTCGAAGGACATTGGACAGAAACGCCAACTGTTTTATTGTTTTTCACTTCCGTGAATACTGTCTAAACAGCAGAGTTCCTACAGCATTTTGCGGATGCTATTTGACTATTTGGTACTGAGATATCGTACCGGATCATCCGATTCGAATGTGTTATTGCAATGCTCGTTTTGAACCAGTGGTGCCTCGCTGTATTTCAATGTTGAACTTGCGTTAAATGCTGTTCCTTTTAATATTCAGGTTGGTAATGACTATGGAAACTCACACTCATATAATGAGCTTCAGAGGCCAGGAACTCCCATCCTTGCAGCTACAACAATTTGGAACTAGTTACTGTCAAGAACACCAGGTTGTCATTGCTCTGATTTTGAGATGGTCATGAGTCTAATATTACATTGCAGGAAGACAGTGTTGAATTTATTCGTCAGTTTTACGGCTCCGAGTTGTGACTCGGAAAGGAAAGGGTGCACCTGCTTGAAACAATTGGGCTGCTTAATGTATTGAAACTGAATGAACGGAGTTGCAGATGAGAACAGATGAGACTGTATCAGGGCAGTGTGAGTGTCAGCAAGTGTTGAAACCAGAGAGTCGTGTCCGTCGATCCAGGGAGAACCTGGAGCAACACGGATAATCAAAGGACAATTTTTCTGACCTCCTTCTTCAAAGTAGAGAGAAGGACGCTGGTCAGATGGACCCTCAGTGTCGGATCCGTTTCCAAATGAGAGTGAGATGGGAAGTCAGCACCTGCTTCAGCTGCTGTCTGAACTTAGTCTGGCTGATGGCATAAAGAGCGGTGTTCGTGCAGCAGCTCAGAAGTTGCAACATGTAGCACAGTTCATTTAAAAATGTAGGTATCCTCAACCAATATGGGATGCGCACTGCATGAATCATTATGTTCCATATTGCCATCACCCCGTACAACGCCCATAACAGTATGAAATTTCCCGAGACGACCAGCAGTAAAACGAGGGACTTTCGGCGGCTCTGCATCTCCGCGTCTCCGGAACTCTGACCAGGGCTGGAAGCCCGGAGTCTGCCGCGGGCTCTACTGGCCAGTAAAACGTTCGTGATGGTGAAAGCATTGAGCAGGATAACAACGAGGAACGGGATCACAGTCGTAAAGGCAATACGAGCGACATCGATTGCTGTCCAGAATAGTGACCCCAGTAATTCCCATCTCTGCATGCAAGGCCACTTTAGATTAGAGAAAGTATATACATCTTGGACCATGAAGAACCAGAAAACGTTCTTTAAACAACTCAGTGCAGTCACTGTGCTTAGAACCACAGCCGCCGTTCTCCCAGTGCAGTACCTAGCGTTTAGATCCTGGAAGCAAATGGCCACAAATCGATCAAAGGTGAAGGCGACGGTGAACCAAACAGAGCAATCTGTGGCGGCCTGCAATAAGAAGACGTGGGTTCTACACACGCGGACGTAAAACAGGAAGGAGAAGTCATCCGGAAAAGCCTTCGGAATTTTCATCAATATAACGTCCAGGAAAACGACCGCTAGGTCAGCCGCTGACATGGCCATCAGATAGCGGGTGACTGTTTTAGAGAGTCCGCACTTTCCCCGTGATAGTATGACAATCGTCAGCACGTTCACTGTGAAAAGCAGAGGTACAGAAATTATACATCAGATTCGGAGCATCGTTGTAAAATTTACTAAGAACAAAATCAAATATTTGCACGCTCCAGAGTTAGACGAATGATTCGCTGATTGGCGACGGATTTTGGTTCAGTCGGGGATTAATATTCAATACGAATGCTAGTTAGTGGAAGTAACGTCACGCATTGGACAGAAGACGCTTTGAAATCCTGTATCCGAGTGAGGACAAAAATGAGCGGATGTCGTTTGCACCTTTTCTCTCCCCAAATAAAATATACAAGCTGAGAGAAGCAGCAAATATTAAGTTCAACAATGAACCAAATTCAGTCGAACAAATGGAGCTGATATTTGCCCCGGTTCAGTGTAGATGGGAGTAATGTTGAGAAACAACCGGATATAGTTGCTGCGGAAACTGTCGGACGCTCATTGTGCGCCTCGGCCACTAGACCACAGGTGGAGTATATTTGGAGATTGGTGGAAAGTATTAATACTCAATGAACACACGGTTACACAATGATACTGTGAGAAGGCTGCAGGGAATCGAAACTGGCGGCATAAACAAAAGCAAGAATATTTAGTTCAGCCCGAAGTGTAAAATAAAATAGTCAGGTGGAGATCCGGTGGAGAGAGTACAGCAATGTGACAAACAGTAAGCTAGGTACAGTTAGATTCAGCATGCAGACAACGCATTGTGAATGGCTGGGGTGGTCAATTTCAATTTCCTCATAGCGGCCGGGTCAAGGCATGAAGCTGTCTTGACAACATTAGTGAACCAACAAGCACGAATTTTAATAGGGCGGGATACAGATTACGTAAAACTTCACACACTGAATAGATGGTCTTCATTTTTTTATTAATTCTAAAGCCACTGATTTTCCGTCTCACCCATTGTCGTCTTGTATTCAGGTGCAGAACCGCCCGTAATATCCCAAACTCACTAAACCCCCACCCCACCCACCACGGGACTGATAGAGCTGCTATTTCTCTGTCATGTTACTTCTTTCGTTAAGATAATTAACCTGTTTCTACTAATCTTCCTGATTTGTTCCACAGTTACTCTTTCTGCGGATAGAAAATGTTTGACTGTCTGTCAGTGGTGCAGATGCATGTACTGTGTGTAGGGTAACCCTATCAGAGTTTGCAGCCTGCGTTTTGGACTAACAAACCATAGACACGCAGAAGGTACTTTTTTTTTTCTTCATGAATCACTGTTTGGCCGCGCTGAATACAGTGCGTGCCAACCGGCCTTTAGCGAGAAAGTCAGACATGGTCCAAGTCTTCGTGAGGAGCAGAGTCTGAGGTGCAGCACAGATAATGATTAGAGCTTCGGAAGGGGGACGGTGTGTAAATGAGACTTTTCTCCCTCTACTAAGCCAGGATTGAATAGGTAATTATGGGTTAATTATGTCCGGTGACAGAGAGAGTCAAAGTCTTTACCAGCAGAAGAACTTTGATTCTACGGATGACTCGCTGATCTGTGGTGTTTACTTTGAATATTGAGTAATGGAGAGGACAGAGGCTTGCACTGTGCTCAGAGTCAAAAACAAACAGGCGGATGCAGACCACCACTGCAGCTGCCGGGTGATATTTATGGAAGGTTAGTGCAGTGGGCAGGGACAGAATTTGGAATCGGCGCAAATTTAAGTTTGCATTCCCGATAGGTAAAAAGCAACACAAGAAAAGAGATCGGCGCGAATCATTGAAAATCCGCGGTGACTGGTGCCGTCTGCACGACACACTGGAGCAACTCAACAAGGCTCGTGGACAATTTCCTAACTTACGACTGCAACCATCTAGAGAAGTTCAGGAGCAGCAAAGCATGGCGATTCCGCTGCCTGGACATTTCCCTCTAAAATACGCCATTGTAACGCGGAAAGGAACATCGCAAATCCATTACAGTCTCTGAGTCAAGACCCTGGTACTGTCCCCCAACAGCTATGTGGGATACGCAGTCCTCAAGTACATCAGCTGTTCCACAAGACAACTGACACATCCGTTCGCAAAGACAGGCAGGGATGGACAATTCAATGCTGGGTCAGCTTGAGAAATTCACGGCTCTTGATCAAATAAAACAGATATTGAATGTAAAGATTTGACAGCATCCCTAACTGTCGGAAAAGAGAGTAAGTCGTCAGTCTAACCGGGCGTTTTCAACATTTACCGAATACAAACGTGGAGTTAAGAATATATATCAAGCAATCAAAAAGGACAGAGTGTATTTGTGGGTAACATGGGGAGCAGTGGACGTGACATGCGTGTTATGTGCGATAATAAGACTATGGCATAGCTACCGCTTGAAATATTTTCAGCATGAGACATGGACTTACCAGAGATGGCAACAACAGCAAGAATTGGGTAATAAATCGGAGCAAAGTTCCAGAGCGCGAATTGGATCCTCTGTGATAATGTTAGTTCATCTGAATGAGTTTTGAAGTGAACATCCGCATTGAAACGTTCTGATCCATTGGTGTAACTTTCCACTGAACTGATCCCAGATTCAGACCGAATCCTGAACTGTCCCACTCCACTCTCCAGAGCATGTGCGTCGGAACTCCGATTCCCAGGTCTGTTGAGCAATGTCATTACCGGAGTCGATGCTCGTACTGACAATCATTGTAGGCTGACCCTATTTGTAATACAGAAGCACGCTCCAATGACTTAATCAGACCTCGTGGGTGTTCGCTTAATTAAACCCAGTCGATGAACAGGTGCAGTTAACCCCTGCATTGACAGTGAAATAAAGCGGCAAGGATAGAGTGGAGGGAACAACATGTAAGGAGCGGGGTTTAAACTTATTTGTCATGAGCTTGCGGTAGAGAAACTATCACCGAACATTTTCTCCAGACGGCTGGCGCATTAGATAGTTGTTGTTGTTGGGGTTTTTTTACGTACACGGTCTGTTGTTCACTTGTATAAGCCATTGGTGATAAACTTTCTAATGCTCAAGGAAACGCACGATAAAAAGCCTCATCTTATAAAACAAGAAAGCTTGGAAACAACAAGGTCCCTGTGAAATTTTCATGTCGAAACATGATAGAGCGTATGGCGGATAGTGATGCTCCACCAAGAATATTGCATTCTCCGGTTATACTTTATCTTGTACACTTGGATCTTTAATCAGCTTCATCCCCCATCACACCATGCTCGCTTTCCATAAATTAGGATTCCATTTAATTGCTCCTTTAATCACTGAGCGAGGCACAAGTAACATTTTTCTTTTCTCAATTACTTTGCACCGTCAGAAGCTTCTGATTGTATTTCTCCCCCCTGAATCAACATTATTTGCAATGACGAGAAAATATGCAGATGCTGGAAATCCAAGCAACACACGCAAAATTCTGCCAGAACTCAGCAGGACAGGCAGCATCTATGGAAAAGTGTGAATAGTGGATGTTTCAAGTCGAGGCCATTCATCGGTACCGGCAACAGAAAACTGAAGTCTCACACCAGCGGGCTCAAGAACAAATACTTCACTTTAACATTCGACTCGCAAGCATGTAATTACTGCGGTTCAGCAGCATCCTGACCAGCGATCACTTAGCAGTAAAATTAGCTGAGTTTATTCTAATTGTGGAGCGGACTCGGTGTGGCCTGATTGGACTTCATTACATACCATAAGACTATAAGACAATGAAGTCCAATCAGGCCACACCGAGTCCGCTCCACAATCCCACCATGGCTGAGTCATCAGCTCTCCTAACCCCTATCACCAGTTTTCTCTCCTGATACCTTTGATATCCTTACTTCTCCGGAACCTATCAATTTCTGCTTTAAATATACCCGGTGACTTGGCATTTGGGCGATAATGTCTCTCGAATTAATCTGAATTTTTGAGGTGGTCGACAAGAAGTTGGAGGAATGCACGATGCCATGCATTGGATCCCTGAACATTGGCAAGCTCCCGCGAGATGGCCTGCTCCAGGGTGTTACAATACACAGTGTCCAGAAATTGACATCGTGGTAGGTGACACAATGTGCAACGGGGCTGGGGAATGCCTTTATTTAGGATTGCAAGCCGGTGACCAGTGATAAGCCGAAACGATCGATGTTGGGCCTTTGATAAATCGCTATACAGGTTCTGAATTATAGGTACCAACATCAACACCACGGAAGCATGACTTGCAAATGGTTCCAGGGCAATAAATCAAAATCTGAAATAGAGACTTTGAATTTTCTGGCGGCCTAAACGTACGACACTGCTTCCTATCGACAGAATCGATAGTTTCTGGCAATGTATTGGATGACTGGAAAATTGCAAGCCTTACTCCACTATTTAAGGAGGCAGCAGAAAGGAAACTATAGACCTGTTAGCCTGACAATAGTAGTTGTGAAGTTGTTGGATTTGATTGATGAGGATGAGATTACGGAAAGCCTGGGGGCACATGACAAGATTGGCCGAAGCCTGCATGGATTTCCGAAAGGAAAATTCTGCCTGGAAAACCAACTGCAATTCTTTGAGGAAATTTCATATAGGGTAGAAAAACGAGATGCGGTAAACGTGGTGTATTTGGATTTTCAGGAAGCCTTTGTCAAGGTGCCGCACATGAAGCTGTTTAGGAAGATAAGAGCCCAAGGACTTACAGGGAAGTTATTCGCGTGGATGGAGTGATGGCTGGTCGGCAGAAAATAGAGAGTAGGAATAACGCGATTCTATGCTAGCTAGCTGTAGGTTACCAGTGGAGTTCCACAACGGTCGGTGTTGGAACAGTTACTTTTTATTATGTATGTCAATGATTTGGACTACGGTATTAATGGATTTGTAGCTAAACTTGCCGATGATACAACGATAGGTGGAGGAGCGGGTAGTGCTGATGAAACAGAGAGTCTGCAGAGACACGAATAGTTTTGAAGAATGGGCAAAAAATTGGCAAATGAAATAAAATGTTGGAAAGTGTATGGTTATGCAGTTTGGTGGAAGAAATAAACGAGAAATCTATTAGATGGGGAGTGAATTCGCAATGCAGAGATGCAAAGAGACTTGGCAGTCCTTGTATAAAACACCCTGAAGTTTAATCTCTGGGATGAATTGGTTGTGAAGAAGGCGAATCGAATGTTGGCATTCATTTCTTGATATATCGAATAGATGTGCAGTGACATGATGTTGAGGATCTATAAGACACTCGTGAGACCACACGGAGTATTGTGTACAGTTTTGGGCTCCTAAATTTAGAAACGATATACTGACATTGGAGAGGGTTCAGAGAAGATTCAGGAGAATGATTCCAGTAATGAGAGGGCTACCGTTTGAGGAACATCTGGCAGCTCTTGGGCTGCATTCTCTGGAGTTCAGATGAATGAGGGAGGATCTCATAGAAACATTCCAAATGTTAAAAGACCTGAACAGATTAGACTTGGCAAAGTTATTTCCCATGGGAGGGGATTCTAGGACAAGAGGGCACGACTTCAGGATTGAAGGACGTCCTTTTAGAACTGAGATGCGGAGAAATTACTTTATTCATAGGGTGTTCAATCTATGGAATTTGTTGCCACGAACGGCTGTGGAAGTCTGATCATTGGGTGCATTTAAGTTGGGATAGATAGTTTTTCGATTAGCCAGGGTATCAAAGGGTATGGGCTAAAAGCAGGGGAGTGGGATGACTGGATGAGGTAGATCTGCCCATGATTGAATGGCGGAGCAGACTTGTTGGGCGGAATGGCTTACTTCTGCTCCTATATCTTATGCTCTAATGGTCTTATATCACAACAGAGGAGGCTTAGATGCGAACTGCTAGAGTTTTAGAATTTATGCATGACATTGACACGCTGAACACCGAAAGATTTTTTTAAGCTTTAAATTTTAGTAACCTATCAGAAATAATACAACAAACATAGAAATTATATATTCTTGTATAATTCGAAATAACTCGGCCATAATGACATTAGTCAGGACCAGGTCGACTGAGAACCAAGGGGACAGCACTGCCACTTTAAATACCCCCCAGAGTACTAAGGAATCTGTGTCCAGCTAATTAAAATCCCCAACTTGTGGCAAGACTACAGGTAACCATTGTGGTAAGATTCAAAATTCTAAGGATACTGAATTGGACACCAGCAAAGTGGATACGGAAAACCCGGTGTGTAAGATGCTCTGCGGTTTGTCCGGATGATGGCAGATTGTTTAGTGGAATGAATAAGCAAGCCTTGGAAAACCTATGGACCCCAACTGAAATAGTGGAAAGGAAAGTGACAGAGTCAGACTGGTAAGAAAATCTTCAGAAAAGTTAGACCAGGGGCGTGAAGGACAAAGGACATGAACGGGTGCTGCTCCGCACGACATTCCTACAGTTTCCGACGGTCGGCAGTGTAAGCCGACGTTGATTGGATGAGCAAAAGTCAAGGTTACCAAGGCGATAGCAGTTATGATCATCTAAATCAGAAGAAGAAGAAGAAAGATGAGCAAATAAAAGACTCACTTTTATTGGGGAGAGAATCCCTGTCCGCCACGGAATTAACCCAGCGAACTGTACACACGGATTTCATATGCTCCATACTCTTTTCGCGGACAATAATAGGATTCATCTCGAAACCTCGGCTCCCTATCTCTGCGTTGCCTTTAAAGTCTCCTGGTGAAATGAAATATCATTGTCATTGCATAGTACAATTTGTCATGCACCAATACAGCGAAAATGAGTTTGCAACCCTCGTACTCAATGCTATAAAACAATAAATAAAATAAATAAGCAATAAATAAAATCATGTAAACAGCCAGTGCAAGCAATGTCCAGCAGTACAAAAACGCAACTCAGATGCATGACAGCCATAAAAGCAGTATAAAAAGTAGCAATATAACTAATTTATGGATGATGCTTGATCAATTGGTTTTGTGCAATTATAGCTCTGCAGAAAAATGATATTTTTCATTCTGGAAGTCCCAGCATAGAAACTATTATAGCATCTGCCAGATTGAAGAAGTTCAAACTGATGATTGCATGAGTGTGTATTGTCCTTACAAATGCTTGTAGCTTTCCGTAGGCAGCGTAAGCTGTAGGTGTCCTCCAGGGCTGGCAGCTGTGTCCGGATGATCTTGTGTGCGCTAGAGACGACCCGCTGAAGTGCTTTCCTATCAACTGCTGTAGAACTGAGATACCACACAGAGATGCAGTACGTTAAGAAGCTCTCTACGGTGCAGCGGTAAAAGGTCACCAGCATCTGTTCAGGTAGACCAGCTTTCTTCAGCGTCCTGAGGAAAAAAAAACAAGCGCTGCTGTGCTTTCGTAACTATTGTTGTGGTGTTAGTGGACCATGTAAGGTCCTCTGAGATGTGTATTCCCAGAAACCGGAAACTGGACACTTCCTCCACTATGTCTCCGTCAACGTAGACTGGAGCGTTCTTCTCATCCCGAGACTTTCCAAAGCTGATAATTAGCTCCTTAGTCTTTGCTGTATTAAGAAAATGAGTTTGCAACACTCGTACTCAAAGCTATAAAAAACAAATAAAATAAATAAACAATAAATAAAATCAAGTAAACAGCCAGGGCAAGCAATGTCCAGCAGTACAAAAGCGCAACACAGATGTATGACAGCCATAAAATGAGTATTAAAAGTAGGAACATAACTAATTTATGGATGATGCTTGATCAATTGGTTCAGAGCAATTATAGCTCTGCAGAAAAAGATATTTTTCATTCTGGAAGTGCGAGATCCGCTCTGTACGCTGATTCGTCTGTGTTGGAGATCAACCCGATCACTGTTGTGTCGTTTGCGAATTCGACGATGGTATTGGTGTTAAATGCAGGTACACAGTCGTAAGTGAAGAGGGAGTAGTGTATGGAACTCAATACACAACCTTCTGGTGTACCAGTGTTCAGGATATTAGTGGAGAACAGGAGAGCGTCCCGTCTCACTGCCTACGAACGCTCTGACAAGAAATTCAGAACTCAGTTGCAGAGTGATGAGCTGCCGGAGTTTGGAGATGAGCTTGCTGGGGTTGACGGTATTAAATGCTGACAGAAATCTCACAGAAATAGGAGTACCACCTGTCCACCGTTACCTGCATAGACCGTCCAAACTAAAAAGAAAAAACACAGAAAAATTAACACAATCTCTGCCTCAGTCCTAATGTCCGTAATTTAATCAAAAGTCCTTCTTTCCATAACGTACCACGTGCTTCCAGATCAGCTGATTATCCATCCTGGATATAGTTCCACTGATACAGAATCTATCGTCAGTCTACCATTCCGAAATCCATTTTGATAAAACGCTATATCACTTCTCCCTTCCGAAATATAATAGAAACGCTCGATTATCGTACGTTCTATAATATAAATTGGACTTTAGCGAAACAGGCATATCACGAGAAGAATCAGACGGGGATGTCCCAGCTTTAGAACAGGCAGTAGTACTGCTATTTTCCATGAGCATGGAAGGAGGCCTAACCTGCAATTACGATTTATACAATTTAATAGCATCTCAAAAGTGTTATCTAACAATAAAAATATCATTTATAATCCATTCCTGGGCACACCTGACTTGCACTATTGATAGCCTTCTTAAAGTCACACAAAGCAAATTCTACATTAGAGATATATTCATTGCTACATGTGACTTCCAACCCCTTATCCCCACTCAGTTTAATCTTTTTCGCTTAAGTTATCTTGAAAATGAATCGCAGAAAGTGACCCTTCTACTGTGTCAATCTACCCTGTTTCAGTAACAATATTGTTACCCTCATGAATCGATACTGGAACGTTATTATCCCTGCAAACACATTCCCCTCCCTCTTTGTCTTAATCATTCCCCAAAAATATCTAAGTCGACTTTCTGTTCTAATATTATCACAATATAATCTTCAGTAATCCGTATTTGCAACGTTTACGACGTCCCTCAGCGCGGACTGTTCCCTTTACTACTTATAAGATCACTCTGGAACTGATATTCTTAACTTTCACAAACGCCCTAGTGATCTCCCTAATTGCCTCTGCACACTTCTCAGTCCAGCCTGATGCAGACCTTCCCCTATTAATCCCAATTTACCTGAATCACTTAAAATGCAGTTTGATAAATAGTGTGACAAAACCTCACATAAATCTCAAACTTGAGCCCTAACAGACGTTCATCAAGTAAAAGCTGAATCTTCTCCCAATTTGCTTTATCAAAAATCCACCTGCAAAAACGGCTTACAGACTTCGGTACAAATGCATATCCAAACTCATAACGATGGGGTAATGCTCACTCAACTTCTCACTTCCGACAAATAATTTGAAACCAAAGTTAAATCTACAGCAGTTCTAGAACGATAATGAACATTACATCTCGTGGTGACAAACAGGTTTCCTGAATACATACAATATCGGGAATAAAAGAACAAGTCTGAAATAAACTTCTTAAAATGTTGACCATCAGAAAACAGGCTTTTCGCATTTCACTGCCATATTTGAATTCTATTAAGTGCCTTCACAAGTAGACTGGGATACAGATACTCCACACATTACAGCTTCGTTCATAGCTTCCAACGTAACACGAGTTATAACAAAATACTCCTCTGCGCTTCCACTTTGATGTAAATTTCCACAGTAGGTCTAGATGACTGGGCAGTACAATTGACGGCATCGGTTATAAAGATTACAAATTTGTAAAGCATCTTCAGTAAGAGATCTCTGTTTCCGACATATATCCACTGGCTTCACAGTCTGTACTATGACTGGTAGCACATTAACAATATTCGGAATTCCTTGTCCAGGGCCCTTCTCCATGACTGACATTCATATTAACTAATTATCATGTCGATTCTAAATTGACCGACAGGCGCCTCAGCCGGTAAGAGCAGGCCGCACAGGTTGTTGGAAAGGTGCCCCATGGTCAGCCTCTCCTCTTCTGTTGGTGCCACTCCAACTGCATGTCGGAGCTCAGCGAGTTGCTGTTGTTGGTTCCAGCCGGACTCATCTTCCCTTTTCTCGCGCGGTGTGTCTGGGATCTGAGGAAATGTTCTGAGGCAGGCAGTGAGCAAGGAGGCGAGGTCTATAGACTACATTTGCCAAACGGCTCCACCTACCGGCCTGCTGACCACTTTGCACTGGTTCGTCCCCTCCACACCCCCGCCCCCCCCCCCCCCACATCTTCATGCTCTGACTTATTCTCCTTTTATCAATTCTGATGAAGAGATTTGGCATGAAACATCGACGATTTCCTCTTTTCCATAGAAGCTGTCTGGCGTGCTGAGATCCTCCATCGATTCTGTCTGTTGCTTGAAGTGCTCCAGATTTTTATTTCTTGCACAAATAACCTACGTGTGTAAAGGGAATATAATTGCACTCAGTATTGCAGGGATAGTCACAATAAAGTTCAAATAAGCGTTTGAGGTTATTCTCACTGTTATACCCAGTAAATATTCTTGTAAATAAAATATACCCTTGACCTCCCTCCCTACTCACTGCACCTCAGTCCTTAACATCCTAAACGCACTCAGCGTTTCTGTCTCTACTGCAGATGTAGTTTAACTCTAATTGACACTTTTTTCGTGTTCTTTTCTTTCATGTTAACTGTTTGAAAAAGTTGAAGATTGTTAAATATTCTTACTTTGTAACTTTATGCTGTTGTACAATCTGTCATCTCTTGGCCACCGATAATCGTATCTTAGCAGTATTTACACAAAATTCACTGAAATCGATACTCATCTAATCGGAACATCATGACAGTCTTCATTTTCATTTTTAGAATATTTTCATTGTTGCGTAATGTGTAACAGCTATAAAGTGATACAAAACTTCAGCAGATTAATATGTATAGAATTAATAAAGCTGAAGAAAAAACTGACTGTAAAATATAAAAATTGAAATATATATATATACACACACAAAGAGAAAAACAAACATTAGTAATCAACCGCCCCGGAGCAATAGGTTTGACCATCATCTAAATATTAAAAGAAAACTCATCAACCGCCAGTTCCTATTTAAATAAAAAAGATTGGAAGGAAACCATTTAACTTAATTCAAATTAAATGATAATAATTGGCAGAAGAACCCCATCTTCTCTCAAAATCAAATCGAGGATCAAAAATTCTACTTCATTTTGTTTTTCAATCTAAGACATAACATTACTTAAGAAAACCATTCAATTAATGTAGGGGTAGAAATATCGTTCCATTTTAATAAAATAGCCCTTCTTGCCAGTAGTGTAATAAATGCAATTATATGTTGATCTGAGAATGAGATACACTGAATATGATGCAGAACAATTCCTAATAGAACAGTCAATCTAATACTTTGAAAATGGCCACTGAACTCTATCAAATCCATTTTCAGCATCGAGTGAGATAACGCATTGAGGTTGCTTTGATAACGATAAATATATAATGTTAATCGATCTCCGAATGTTAGAGAAAGAATAACGGCCTTTAATGAGGCCCGTTTGATCCATAGAAATTATTTTAGTCAAAAAATTTCCAAGCGATTAGCCATTATTTTAGAGAGAATTTTTGCATCCACATTTAATGGCGAAATAGGTCTATATGATGAACATTCAACAGGATCTTTCTCTTTTTTAAGAATTAAGGAAATAGATGCTTCATAAAAAGAAGAAGGTAAATTACCCTTCTCAAAGGATTCATGAAATATTTCCAAAAGATACGGAGAATGTAATCTTCCAATTTTTTTTGTAAAATCACACTGAATAACCATCAAGTCCAGGAGCTTTACCAGATTGCATTGAGAAAATAGCTTTCTGAATTGCATGCTCGGGAATTGGAGCATCAAGCATCTGTTGACCTTCAGGGGAATTTTTTTTTGGAAATTTAATCTTATGTAAAAAAAAAGCCTTCATTTTGGAGGAATCTGCAGGAAATTGAGATCTATAAAGATCAGAATAAAAAATCTTGAAATCTTAATGTCCTCATGATTACTTACTATATCTCTATTATTTTTACGAATCTTTAATATTTGTCTTTCAGCTCTTGTTGTTCTTAATTGAGAAGCTCAGAGCTTATTATTTTTATCTCCAAAAATATAAAATTGACATTAAAATTTAAGCGAATATCCTTCAATAGGATATATTAGTAATAAATTATACTGTGATTGTAATTCTACTCTTTTTTTAAATGAAACAACATTTGGAGAGATTGCATTGATGTTATCTAATTCTTTAATTTGTTTAGAGATTTTATCTAATTCCATTCTTGCTTGTTTCTTCAGTTTAGCTATATACGAAATAATTTGACCCTGTAGATAAGCTTCTAATGTATCCCAAATTACTAACTTAGAGACTTTTCCTATATTATTAAAGAGAAAAAGCTTTTTTATCTGAGCTTCGATAAACTCAACAAATTCCGAACTTTGTAATAAATGTTCTGGAAAACGACAAAATGGTCTGGTAGAAACAACATCTTTCAGTTCAAATATTAAGTTTAAAGGAGCATGATCAGAATAACAATCGCATCATACTAATATTTCTGAACATTGAATAAAAGACGAGGGTCAACAATAAAATAGTCGATTCTCGAATATTTATTATAAAAATGTGAGGAAAAAGAGTATTTTCTATCACTAGGGTGCATATGCCTCCAGACCTCAATTAAACCGTAATCAATTAAAAAGGAACAAGTGACGCAGAACGATTAGGGAATTGATATTTGGATGATGACTTATCCATTAAAAGATTCAGACAAGTATTAAAATCACCGCCCATTAATAACATATATTGATTTAAATCAGGTAATAGAGCAAAAACTGTTTTAAAAAATGAGGGATCATCAACATTTGGTCCATAAATATTAACAAAATAATACTCCTATTACAAATTATTCCTTTAACAATCAAAAGTTTAACATTAATATCAGCTATAATATCCTCTTGATTAAGAGGAATATTGGAATCAATAAATATAGAAACACCTCTAGTTTTACTCTGGGATTTTGCGTGAAACTAAGGACACTCCAATATTTAAAAAATCGCTTTTTATCACATAACCTGATATGCGTCTCTTTAGCAAATATTATGTCAGGCTGGAAACGGTTAATAACTTTAAACGTTTTCTTACGCTTAATGGGATAATTCCAACCGCGGACATTCCAACTTAAAGCATTTACCTGTTTAGATATCATCATGGAACTTTGTATATATAAACAATAGTTAGACGCATGTCAGGATAGGGTAGTCGAAAATGGCGGAGATGAACAATGATAAAAATAATTGGCGTATGCTCCGGTATTCCATAACGGGGAAAAAAAATCCCACCCAAACTACAAAGCCCAGAAACAAGTCAATATCAATCGACGCTAACACCAAGAAAAGCATAGATGCAAACCCAAGCACCGCCTACCAAAGTAAAAACAAACAAACAAAAAAAAAATCTCTGTCTCCCTCTATCGAACATAAAACTCATTACAGTCGACATATATTTCAATAAAATTAACTTGGAAGGAAAGTGTTTTTCTTGTGAAACAAACGACCTTCAATTTGAAAGTAACCTTCACAACATTAGATAAGGGATGAAAAATACATCTAAAACAATTATTTAAATATTTGCACAAAAGAAAAACAATCGCCAACTTTAAATTGTCCGATCTATCTTTAGAACATAAGGGAATCCAAATAATTACTGAAAAGTTCCTTACAAAAGCATACGAAACAAAAAAAATTAATTTAAATCTGCAGAAAAAAAATTCTAAATTGTTCAAACTTATTACAGTCTATCAACAGTTCTCCCTCTATGTCTTCTGAAATTGAAGCCATCCAAACCAGTCTGTTTCAGAGATCAAAATGTATTTTGGGGTAAAGACTTCTGTAACCATCAGATCTTCCAATCTCATCACTCCTTACACCCGAGACAATCAAACCAGTATAAATCATTCAAGCTTCAGGCTTCAGACTCGTCATCGGATGCGTCGGATAAAGAATTAATAAAACTCAATGCTTCGACTGGATCATCAAAAATATGAAAGCCAGACATTCTGACAAAAAAACCTTAATTTTGCTGGATACTGAAGCAGTGGAAAGAGCTTTTTTTCATACGCTAATTTCATAACCGATGCAAATCCAGTACGCCTCTTAACCATTTCACGTGGAAAATCTCCAAAAAGGCGAATGTTTGAATCCTGATACTGAAATAGTTTTTTTTTCTCGCAAACTTAATAATATGGTTTTTGTCTCTGAAACGGTGAAAACACACAGCAATATGTCTGTTTACATCTTGATCCAAAAATTTCATTTATTTATTTTTTTGCAATTTATTTTTTGTTATTGAAGTTCATCAAACAATCATTTCCATAATGTTACGTACTCGTGACATGACAGTGGTACCCTTTTCACGGGACTGGGGTAGAAGTTATACTGGACTTGAGGTAATGGTCTTGTGATGTTGGAGTGACGTCATTTTCCCGCCAGTAGAGGTCATGTGACAGTTTTTTTTTTACAGGTTATAAAAGGAAGACCCCACCCTGTGAGGTGGGGCAGTTCGTGGCTGGATTTGCCAAGTTGACTTCATGCCACTGCGTGATTTAATGTGATGACGCAGTTTAGTTGAAAGATGAAGTTTTATCTAATGCCTAAAGTTTAAAAGGTCATTGCCAGCAGTTTCTTTACAATACTGCTAGTTTAAGAATTAGTGGGGAGTGAAGATCGGAGTTCGGGAGTTAAAGATCGAGGAGAATCCAATTTCGACGGTGAAACATGTTCGACCTTGTTTGATCCTTATTCGGAAGGATTTCGTTGACTATTCTCGTGTTAATCCCTGGAAAATACCAGAAAGGATTGAGAATGGTGAAAAAGGAAAGGTCAGTGCCTTTAAGCCGTTACGTTTCATAAAATTCTTCGTGGGAAGAGTTCGACTTTGGAAACTGAAGAAAAACGACGTGGAAGAGAATTTAAATCGCCTTAAAATGTCTCTCCTTTTTAAATGGACTGTGAGCATTTTGAACTTTTGGCAATAACACTTTAAAGAACTGTTTTTGCAACATCGCTTTAAGAACTGTTAAGCTGCCGCACAGCAGCTGATTTCCGGTTACGTTAGTGTTTGTTTACTTTTGGGGGGTTTGTTTTCAGTGTTTAATAAACGTGTTGTTTGTTATATATATCCTTGCCTAACTCATCTGTTCATTGTTGCCTGAATACGTAGCAATAAGATGTATCTAAGTGCCGATTCTGTGAGCCATTTCGATATCTGAAGGCTGTCAACAAACCTCCGGAAATAAAGACTGAAACATTTTTGTGAAATAATCCAGTGTGTCGGCCGATTCTGATTTCTCATTTAATCCAACAATTCCGATATTATTCCGACGTGATCGAGCTTCGAGATCGACGATCCGTTGTTGGACTTTTTTCCAAACGAGAAGAAAGGTCAGCAGCATTTCAACTAACTTCTTTAAGATCAAGGCTCAGAGAGTCAACTTTTCCTTCGAATTCCTCTGTTAATTGAGTTTTCTCAATGCCGATATTGCTGATTTGAGATTCTAGTCTCTTTACCCAGGGGGATTCCTCCGAGAATTTGTCATCTTTTTGGTGCTTCCCATTGCCTAGATCCGGATTTCTTTTGGCACTTCTGAGAGCATCCATAATTATAACTGTTCCTCTACAGATCCGACTGAACAAAGTTGAAATTTCAAAGTTTAAAACGGAAAAGGGTGGTCAAGAAGCGACTTTGTCTTACATGTCCATAAACGTGGGGCGGAGCAGGAATTCAATTATATTATGATCACTGCCTTTTAATGGTCCCTAATAAGATCTGGGTCGTTACACAACACCCAATGTAAGATAACAGTTCCCCGATTAGGCTCAACCATCAGCTGCTCTAAAACACCATATTGAAAGCATCCGCTCTCTTGCAATCTGACACATTCTGACTCTCCAAATTCTCCTGCAGATTGAGTCACCCACTATAATTATGTCATTGAATTTATTACATAAATGTCAGGAGTATCTGGGGCAGAAGTGAGGATAAATGTTTTTACCAAAGAAAGAAGGTGTTTTGGAAGCTAAAAGGCCTGAAGGTAGATAAGACTCCTGGACCAGAAGGTGAACCCCGCCCCAGGGTACAGAAATATCCCTCTATGTCCTTCTCATCCCTGGACCTAAGTAAACGTCTTTTAAACATTGAAATCGTCCCTGCCACTTGCTCTGGCATCTCGTTGCGCATTTTCCCTCCCTCTGAATGAAGAAGATTCTCCTTAGTTTCCTCTTAATCTATCAAGAATGAATAGATTTTGCACTGGTTCTGGCCGACTAGAAAGTTGCAAATGTCACTGCACACTTTAAGAAGTGAAGGAGGCAGAGGAAATAAACTTTTATGACAGCCATTCTAATCTCAGTGGCCAGGAAGATATTCGAGTGTAATAACGGTGAGTGTTTTGGGTACTGTAATTGGGGACACATGATGAAGTAGGCCAAAGCCAGCAGGACTCCTTTCGAGGAAATCTTGTCTGACAAATCTCTTGGAATTCCCTCAGGAAATAACAGTCGGGATAGATAAAGCAGAGGCAGAGGATGTTGTTTGTTTCGATTTTCAGATGACCTTTAACAAGGTGCCCCATGCAAGGCTCATTGAGATAGTAAGGAGGCATGGAATCCAAGGGGACTTTGCTTTGTGCATCCAGAACTGGCTTTCCCACAGAAGAAAAAGCGTGGTTATAGACAGGTCATATTCTGCATGGAGTTCGTTGACCAGTGGTGTGCCTTCGGGATCTGTTCTGGGACCCCTGCTTTTCGTGATATTTATAAATGACGTGAATGAGGAACTGGAGGAATGGTTAGTAAATTTGCAAATGGCACAAAGATTGGGGGGTGTTGTCGATAATGTGGAGGGTTGTCAGAGGTTACAGCGATATATTGATAGGAAGAAAACTGGGCTGAGAGCTGGCAGATGGCGTTCAACCCAAATAAGTGTGAGGAGGTTCATTTTGTTAGGTCAAATATGATGGCAGAATGAAGGATTAATGGTAAGACTCTTGGCAGTGTGAAGGATCAGAGGGATCTTGGGGTCCGAGTCCATTGGACACTCAAAGCTGCTACACAGGTTGACTCTGTGGTTCAGGAGGCGTACGGTGTTTTGGACTTCCGTAGGAATGGGTTTCGGAGCCGAGAGGTAAGGCTGCAGCTATTTTGGACCCTGATCAGACCTCACTTGGAATAATTTGCTAAATTCTGATCACCTCTCTGGAGGAAGGATATGTAAACCACAGAAAGTGTGCAGAGAGTATAAGCAAGGATGTTCCCTCTAGTGGGGAGCATGTCTAATGAGAATACGTTGAGTGAAGTCGGCCTTTTCTCCTTGGAGTGACGGAGGATGAGAGGACACCTGATAGAGGTGTACAGGATGATGAGAGGCATTGATCGGAGGAGATATCAGGAGTAAGTTTTTTTTAGGCAGAGAGTAGTGAGGGCGTGGAATGGGCTGCCAGCGTCGGTGGCTGAAGCGGAAACGATAGGATCTTCTAACAGTCCCCGGGATAGGTACATGGAGCTTAGAAAAATCGAGGGCTATGGGTAAGCCTAGGTAGTTCTAGGGTAAGGACATGTTCGATACAGCTTTGTGGGCCGAAGGGCCTGTATTGTGTTGCAGGTTTTCTATGTTTCTAAGGTGCTGCAGGTGAGGCTGCTTAACAAAATCAAAGTCCATGGAATTACGGGAAAGATACTTGTATGGATCGACGATTCTCTGACTGACAAGGGAGAAAGAGTCAGAATAATGTGGGCAATTCTGTTTTGCTGTCGGTAACTAATGGTGTTCCATAGCGGTGGGTATTGATACCGCATCTTCTCATTTTAAATCTGAATAATATGGATGAAGGAATTGATACCTTGGTGAAGAGCTTTGCAGTTGATACAAAGATAGGTATGGGAAAGGTATTTCAGAGCAAAGTGAAAGTCTGCAGACGGACTTCGATAGGTTTGAGGAACAGGCAACGAAGTAACAGATGAAATACAGTGTATTGAAGTGTACGGTCATGTACAAATGGTAGAAGGAATAAGGGTGTAGAAAAAAAGTAAATGGGAGAAAAATTTTTAAAAAACAGAGGTGCGTAGGTATTTGGGAGTCCTTGAGCAGAATCCCTATAGGTTTGCTTGCAGATTGAGTTGATTAAGGATGACAACTGTAATGTTAGCAGATAAGAGCAAGGATGTGATACTGTCGCTTTATAACGCGCTGATCAGATCACTCTTGGTGTATTGTGAGCAGTTTCCGACCTCTTATCGCAGAAAAAGATCTGCTTGTACTGGAGCGGTTCCGGGGAAGGCTCATGAGAGTGATTCCAGGAATGAAAGGGTTAACGTTTGAGAGGGGTTAGATGGCTTTGACCCTGTACTCGCTGGTCTGGAATAAAGAGAGGAATCTCATTGAAACCTATTAAATATTGAAAGGCCTCGACAGAGTGGCTGTGAAGAAGATTCACCCTACACTCTGTGAGTCTGGGACCAGAGGCCACGGGCTCAATACACAGGTCATCCACTGAGCGCAGAGATGAGGAGGAATTTCTGTAGTCAGGGAGTGGGAAATCTTTGGAATACATTACCACGGACGGAGTAGAGGCCAAGTCATTGAGTGTATTTCAAATGGATTTTCAAAGATTATGTGGAGAAGGCAGGAGAATGGGGTAGAGAGGGATAATCAATTGGATACAAGACAGAGCAGACTCGAATGTGTGAGCAGAGATATGTGTCTCATATCTCATGGTCTATGGTCTGAAGAAGAGGCTATTGAGGTAGCATTAGGGTTAGGTTATTGTTAGGGTATCCACGCCGGGATTATTGTATTCAGTTTTGGTCGTTCTGCTTTCGGAGTGAGGCCGTCAAGCTGGAATGAGTGCAGAGATTTACGAGATTACTGCCGTTACTGGAAGGACTGAGTCCTGGAGAAATGGGGAATGTGTGCTATCCTTTTCCCCACTTTTGTGAAAACAACAACCAGACGGCACTGGTTTAAGGTCAGAGAGGATTGGGTTACTAGGGATCCCAGGGGAAAATTATTAATCCACTCCCCCTTCCGGTTCATTATTTAACTAACACGGTGAGTGCACTCTCAGATTGGAGGAGCAACACCTCATATTACATCCGGGTAGTTTACAAACCGATGGCATGAACATCGATATCTTTAACCTTATCTCCACCTTTTCTTTTCTTCCACCCACACGCCCGTCTCCTCCATTCTGTCTCCCACTTCTGTCTTCTCCACTGCTGATCGTCACCCTCTGGTTCCTCTTTTACTTCCATTTTTTACCCACTGTCCGCTCTCATATCTTATCAGATTCCTTCTTTTCAGAGGAAACACAAGGAAATCTGCAGATACAGGAAATTCAAACAACAACACACACAAAATGCTAGTGGAACACAGCAGGCCTGACGATGGGTCTTGGTCCGAAACGTTAACAGCGCTTCTCCCTATTGATGCTGCCTGGCCTGCTGTGTTCCACCAGCATTTTGTGTGTGCTGTTCCGTCTTTTCAGTCCTTGTCATTACCCACCTACCACCTCACAGCGTCTCAGTTCATCTCCCACCTCCCCCACCCACTCACCTTCACTCTTATCTGGCTTCACCGATCATCTACCAGCTTGGACTCTTTCCACTCCCCGCACCATCTTATTCCGGCTTCTCCCCACCTCCAGTCCTGATGAAGGGTCTCGGCAGGAAATCTCTGTTTTGCTTTATCCCCCTTTATAGAAGCTACCTGACCTTCTGACTCCCTCCAACATTTTGTTTATATTAGTCTGCATCTCCAACATCTGCAGAATCTCATCGGGACAGAGTGCAGAATGCAGAGACTACATCGGCTCTCACTGATGTCGAGGAGGCCACACCTGGAAAACTGGAAACAGCAGATGACTCCAACAGGCACGATGTTGAAAAGTTGCCTCATATGGAAGGACTGTTCGCGACCCTGACTAGTGAGGAGAGTGGTTTGTGGCAGGTCTGGCACTTCATTCACTTGTAGTTGGCTTCCAGCCCCCTACACCCCACCTTATCGCTGTAAAACCTCTCCCTTTTGTGGACAACACTTATCCTGCGCCCGAGAACCGATTGCAACCTGGGTGTCTCGCTTTGGTGTACCGGCCCACATTACCTCCGACAGAGGCGCCCAGTTCACCTCCAGCCTGTGGTCAGCTATAGCCAGCCGTTTGGGCACATAGCTGCACCACACAACTGCCTACCACTCACAGTCGAACGGACTAGTGGAGCGTTCACCTGCAGTTCACCTGCAGTCCGATCTCATGGCCCGCCTCAAAGGGCCGAACTGGGTGGACGAGCTTCCCTGGGTCCTGCTCGGAATCCGCACAGCGCCCAAAGAGGATCTGCACACCTCATCGGCCGACTTGGTGTATGGCCCACCCCTGGTCGTCGCAGGAGAGTTCATACCAGCCCCAAGGGGGCAAGAGGACGAACCCGCAGCAGTCCTGGAAAGGCTACGTGAGAGGCTCGGTAACCTGGCCCCCATACGCACTTCACAGCATGGGCAGAACCTGACCTGCGTACCCAAAGACATGCAGACTGTAAGTTTGTTTTTGTAAGACGGGGCGGACACCGGACACCGCTACAACGGCCCTGCGAGGGGCCGTTTACGGTGATCACAAACAACGGGTCTACGTTCGTGCTGGACACTGGGGGGAGAGAGGCGGTTTTCACAGTGGACCGACTCAAACCGGCTCAAGTGTACTTGGCGCAGCCGGTCGAGATTCAGGCACCGCGGCGCAGAGGCAGACCTCCCAGACTGAGAACACTGGGGAGTGTATCGCCAGTTCTGTGGGTGGGGGGGTTATGTGGCGACCAACTTACCAGCGCACTCAAACCGGCTCACAAAGTGGCGCGCCGGCATTGAGGCCGGACCCAAAAAGGGCGCCAGGCCTTCTTCACCAGCAAGGGGAAAAGCCCGCGCGCGGGACAGGTCCCTGAATATGCGCACGGGCAGGGCGAGAACATGAAGGCTTTAAAGCAAGGCCGAGAAGTTTGAATAAATTTCTTTTGCAACTGCAACTCACCGACTGCGTGTCGTTAATCCAGCGCTGTGTGTAGCACACCGCTACAATTTGTCATTTTGAAGCTCTAAAAGATGGTAATAAAAAAAATAAAAAGTAATCTTGCTTAAAATATTAAAGAAACGTGTCATCTTTAAATTTTTGACTTTTGGATATCAGGTCATCTTTTACTCGCTTAGCTGTTTACAGTGACAGACATTTTGACTAGGGGTGCCCCAATTTTTGCATGCCACGGTATTTTGGTTATTTTGCGCTGAAATTTATTCCTGCCACATTTTCTTCCTTTCACATTTTCCCCGACAAGTCATTCTCCGAAATCACATGTAGTGTGAAGCATTTGTGAATGATTCTCTAATTCGTGCGTCTCCATCCATTTCACCGTTTCAAAATACATCTATTTTAATATTTTAAACATGTGAAATTCCGCACATGATGTAATCCAAAGAAACACACTAAACGCTGGAGAAACTCAGTCGGTCAGGCGGCATCTGTGGACATGAATAAACAGTTGACGATTATTCCATCATCGACCCGAGACCTTTCTTTGCGCCTGGCAAGTAAGCGGGGAGACGCCAGAATAAATGGCGTGGGGAGGGAAAAGAAGAAGCGAAATGCGTATAAAAGATAAATCGCTGGAGCGGAAGCAATCTGGTAAGTGAGGACAGTGGAGCACAGGGAAAACGGAGCAGGACGGGGACGACGTGTGAGGTGATAGACGGGTGAGAATAAACATGAGGCCAGAGCGGTGAATAGATGTAGAGAGGAGGAGGAGGGATGTTTTTAACCGACATTCGTGACATCAGATTGTTGCTCCTACGTCTTGAGTTTATCCTCACCGATGGCACAGGAATAATCCATAGACCTGCTGGAGCGATGGTGCTCGACGAAATAACGCCGTCTCCTAGTTTATTTTCCTCCTCACGATAGCGTTAGAGAAGGCCAGAAACATAGAAAAGTAGTTACAATATCAGTGGATGAAACATTCATGTGTGGTGAAATAATGTTAGCCGCGCACAAGTATTCCACAGTCCGAGTACCTGAACCCTGTGGCTATGTTTGTTCTCTAATGCACTGGAGACATCATTGTGAACACTGAAAGTGCAGCAGCCGAGGTCGGCAGGTATGCAACAAAACTGCTGTGTCAGTCTCTTCTATCAGATTTAACCGGAGAAATTCAACACATTTCGCTATGGTACTCTAGTCAGACCAATATTATATACCATTCCATCATGATTTTTCCAGTCAGCGAAGGTAGGTATTCGGAATGTATTGAACACTACGTTATCAATCTGCCTGACTGCCTCCAATGATGTTTGAACTTCAATTTCCTTGTTTTTGTCTACATCAGCCCTCTAGAGAGCCTGATCACTCATTATGAATATCCCAGCCCTACTCATCCATGGAAGGTATTCACCACATACCTCAAATCTGACCCTCGTCTTCCCTTCAATGGTCGTCTGGCAAACTGATCAATTTCTTTCTAGAACTGACGACGGAATCACTTCCTACTACATAGTCCTGTCAAACCCACGGATTCGGCAGTGCAGTTAGGACAATTGTGATTGCGAATTTGCACGTGTCAGCTAAATATTACTTATTCGTCATTGTATTTAACATCATACTTGCCATCGTAGTACCTGTCCAGACTTGGACAGAGCATAGCAACGTTTCGCTGCCGTTTTGCATTGGCCTTCCCTGAGATATTGGACTTACAAATCAACTCCTTTTGAGAGCTTCAGTTAACGGCCCTCTTTGGCCCAGCGTTTACTGTTTATTTTCCCTTTAAACGCCAATTCACATACTTTTCTATATTTTTAGATGGTGGTTAAACGTACTGCTCCCGTAGGTTGATTCCTAATGGGTTTTATTTGTAGTTTTTTTTTCTCAGTCAGATGAGGTTTTTTTTCCCTTCTTTTTTCTATATATATATATTTCATTTTTATAAATTATGATTAGTTTTTTTTCCTTCAGCTCTATTAATTGTATACATATTGATTTGTTGATATTTTGTATTATTCTATAGTTGTGGAAGATTATGTATGAATAAAAAGATTCTAAAAATGAAAATATTTTCCCTTTAACGCTGTTCATATTAAAGTCTGTGGAATATCGACCTACTTCAGTGTCTCTCACTCCGCACTTGGGCGATATCCGAACGTGGTAACAAGTCTCTCTAGACACAGTGAACGGTTTTACTTACGTGCAATCCAGTTCAGACCATTTAATGCACAAGTACATCAAGATTGATAATTTACTGATCGAAACCGGCTTCAAAGATTACCGGGAGAAGGCCAGGGAATTGGGGTTGCGGAGGAGTTAAAAGGATCAGTCATGATGGAATGGCGGAGCAGGATTGATGGGCCAAGTAGCCTAATTCTGCCCCTACATTTTGTGATCTTATCGTTACTCGTCCTGCCAGAGAGCTTCCACTGCAGAAAAGGCGGTCATGGGCCGACATATCGGATCGGGAATAGAGACAGGAATTGAGGAAGTTAGTCACTGGGAAATTGTGCTTTATTTTGTGGCTGGAGCTCAGGTGATCGACGAACCCTCAATTCTTCTGAAGAAGAGACGCGACCAGAAATATCGACTGCTGATTCATGCCCAGTTGCTGACCTGTTGAGGCCTTCCAGCATTCTGTGTAGGCTGCAATTAATTTAATTAACGGGTTCAATACGTTCAGTGCCTTTGTAAGTCTGGATGCTATATTAGTTTAAAACTCTTCACGATATTAACTTACAAACATCATATTATTTTTAAAATATTTCCATTGCAGGATCTATAACTGAGATAATTTCCAGCGTGAAACTGAGCTTCCCAATAGCAGGAGGTCATTGATCTATGATGAAAAATTCCGTGGAGCTCAGGAACGGACAAGATCAAAGATAGTAATCATGAAACCGAGAGGTGAGACTGAGAGTGTTTCGCAACAACTTTCACTGAATTCTCGCATCGTCATTTCTTCGCCTTTGAGATTTTGCAATTTCGTGTCAAGCTATCCATACCTGATCACAACTGGAATTTTACTTGAATAACATCATGTTTATTTTTACCCCAGCTGTTGGAAGACACGTCAGTCTTGTGTAGTATTGAATATTCAGTGTGCTGGAGCGAGTATAAACGAATGACCGTGGAGATTCATCAGCTCAGTGTTTCTTCAGCGAGATCGCGGGCAGCTGGAAGACAGACTGAATCTCACACAGAATACGTGAAACATTTTACCGTGTGAGAAAGATATATTACATGCTCATTGCCGTTATTGGTGTTCCTGGTAAGAATATAGGTGAACTAACATTTGCAGTCCTGTGTGAGTGGTCTTTGGACTCGTTCTGTTACCGACAGCGTTGTGATGCCGGTGTATCAGTCAGTGCGGTGCAGACTGCTGAGAAAACTCTACGCTCGGTCAGAAGCTCCCTTGCAGTTTAATCAGTTGCCTAGGCTGAAACTAAGCTCGCAATTAAAACGGATGTAGAATGAAGATGGGGGAGATGGATTCATGTTGTGAAATCATGGCAGGCAGTTTTGACTTTTCAATGCAAAGCCGTTCTCAGAGTAAACTCGGAAAATGCAGCGGGCTCTGACACATTTCGGGGTTCTTGGTGTTATTCCATTTCAACAGTGTAACATATTTTAAATTAACGAAATTGCTGCAGGTTTACAGGCGATGCTGGAAGCGGATCGCCGGTGAGATTCAGGCAAGAGCGGCAGACAGCACTTGTGAGTCAGTATCCGAACCGTCGGGAGTTCGGAAATTTGAAATAAGGGTCTGTGTGCAGTTTCGTGAACCAGGGTTTGCTTCCATGCCCTGATTGAAGAGGGGGTTGAGAAAACACAGAGATGCACGATGGGGATCAGACCAGATAAGTTTCATACGATACTCCGCTCTGGAACAATGAGCATCAATGTATTTAGAATAATGCTGCAGTGGCTTAGAGTAATCCCCGGGGGGTGGGGGGGGGGGGGGGACAACAACAACAAATGTTTTGAAGGACCTATATTATTCTCCCTTGGAAATCGGATGTTTTGAACACTAAAGTCCAGAATACCCGGAACATTCGGCGGGTCAGGCAAAATCTTAAAAAGCGAAATTTAAAAATTTCTGATCGGTTACCTTAACATAGTGTGAAGGAACAGCGGCCAAGCGCAGTTGCAGAATATAAAATAAGGGAGCCAAGCGAAGCTCCTGGACGAAATAGGCAAACGGGAGTTGAGGAGGCGTCGAAGACATAAGAACGGGAGAAATAAATCAAATCATGGGCTGACCGAACTCTTCCAGGCCTCCCATTCCCTTGCCTTCGATTGATTTCAACGAGGTCACCCCTAATTCTGCTGAGGTCCGGTGAATAGAGACCCAGTGAAAGTAGACGCTCTTCATGTGACAATCCGTTCAGTTTCAGTGCTAAGGGCACAGACACAGATAAGAACGTCCCTTTAGAACAGGGATGAGGAGGACATTCTGCAGCGGAAATAAAGCATCTGTGGAATTCATTGTCATGGCTCGTTGTGGAGTCCATCCTATTGGGTTTATTTAAAGCGGAGGGTGACAGGTTCTTGATTAGTAAGGTTGTCAAAGGTGACGAGAAAACGCTCGGAGAATTGAGTTGAGAGGGATAATGTATCAATCATGATGGAATGGCGGAGAAACATCGATGAGCCGAATAGTATAATCTGTTTCTATGTCTTGTGGCATTGTGGCCAAGTTCGGTGACGAACTAATGGTGAATATTGTTTTTAATGACTCACATACCAACCTGTCTGGCGTCTCTGGGACAAAAGGCGGAGGTTCGGAAGTGATTGCTTCAAAGATGGTTTCCCAGATAAACATGGCGCGACGAAGATGGGAGTCGAACCCACGCGTGCCGTGCACAATGGATTAGCAGTCAATTGCCTTAACCGCTCGGCCACTTCTTGCTCTTGTGATTGGAGCTTCTGAATCTCTTCAGAGCAATTACAGACTCTGCTTCCGATTCACACATTTGTTTTCAGATTCTATGTCGATTTCCTTTGCTCTCTGTGATGACCAGAGTTCATGGACATGGATAAGGAAAGTGTAGAGAGATTTGTGCCAACCACAGGAAACTTGGAAATAGCTAATGCAGGCACCTTCGGCGCTATGGACATGCTGTGGCAAAGGCTCCATTCAGTGCTCCGCAACTCGGAGAACCCGTGACTGTTTTCTGTTGTACAATGAGATAAATTTATGTTGAATTAAATAAAATTTCAGTAGCTTTCTTATCATATTGCTCGTTTTCAAGTGAACAGATATCAAGGGAATTTGCCACCTGGCTCTAGAATGACGACTTTCCGTGTATTGAGCAAATGCAATAACCCGATAGCTACTGTATTATAGACACGCTGAAGGGCACCCCCGGCTGTGCGCAGCCGCAGATCCGAACACCCCAATGCTTACACGACACAAACACATGGCTGTTCGGTTCTGGATTACCAAACCAACGGCTGAAATATCTAAAAAGAAATCGAGTTCACTCTATCAATAATGTATTAAATGTGGTGGGCCATAAACAATTATTCCATCACAAAATATAACGCGGCCGTAAAAGACAGTGGTGTGGGCATTTTACAATTCCTTTCTGTGTGACAGAAAGAGAATATTGAATTTAAATGTACAGCCTAAAGCAGGAATGAATGGAGAGATATTAAGAACAATGATCTAATTTTCACCTTGGGATAACAACACTGCATACCAGTACTTTTAGTTCGGTCAGGAAACCATTCTACACGTGGAAACTCCTGGCAGCAGTCAGCATGTTCCCCATTTTTTCCATTGGAATTTCCCATAGAATGCGGCCGTGTGGCCTAATGGATAAGGCGTCTGACTTCGGTGCTTGAATCGAAGTAATCAGAAGATTGCAGGTTCGAGTCCTGTCACGGTCGTTTTACTAAATTGGTGATTTTGGTTCCATTCTGTCTCTCACTCTCTGCAGCATGGTTGTCCCAGTTCCGTGTGGGGACTAATCGAAGTATACCACCTCAGTGGAAAATGTAATGCCACATCATTGTTATACGCATCAAATAATATTATACGTCAAGTCTGTGAGGTATTTCTGCAAACGCTTTCATAATCAATTCACTGGAGCTCCTCAGATGTTCGGGTGGAGCGGTTGTTGGGACGGTAAGTTTATTTCACAATCAGCTCTGTCTCCGAGCCCACCTTTTCGGCGAGAATTCCCCACCCAGTACCGACGGTACATTCTCCTGTCTCCAACCCTCCACCTATTCTTGGACAAAGCGTGCTGTTTCTCTGCCTGCTCTGGATATCTGCATCACTAATTGCCGACGGGGCATCACCGCTTCAACAACAGGAATACACACTTCAAATCGAACCTTACCCGGTGTGAATGCACTTCCCCTCCAATCTGCCAACATCAGTGTCAAAGTTACAATCGATCCCACTGTCAAAGTGGTTGCTGTTGTAGATTGGCGGTCTGACCTCTGCATGGTGAGAGCAGGTGGTAATAGATGGTAATAGGACCTAGTTGAGTCATTACCTGTTCAGGTAAACACATTAGAAAGTTGATACCAACTCACTGGAGACAGGTAAACCCCAACGTTGAAGTTAGGACCTCTGTGCACGTGGATGTTGTCTGCTCATAGCGTGTTGAAGGGCGTGCCGATGTAGAGTGCAATCAGCTAAATCTCTTTGCCGTGCTGCCCACTCAATCCGAGCAGGAACCAGGCCCGATCTGATCTCAGGAGTACTCAGCGCGAATTCCGCCAGTTCGCCTCGAGACGGCAGTATTTCCGCTGACTTTTCCTTTCCCTCCATGTCACCGGAAGCTAAGGCTTTGTCGGTCACTTGACCGATGGAAATTTACACTGGGGTATGGGATTCATTATCGAACGTACTGTGGTTCTGACGATACCGGAGATATAATGAAAAAAGAAAAATAAAAGGGAGGAAGAGTTTAGTAATTGGTAGGAAGTGAAGTTCGGAAGCTGCGATCGCCGAAGTTTCTGTTGCCGTGCTCTGTCACTCCCGGATTCTAAACTAGTTTTATTCTACCTGCTGCCATGTTCTCTGATGAGCGCCAATTCTATAGTGTCAAGATGGAAAACACTGCGACTGCCTCCGGGAAGAACTTAGATATTATGTTTATCAATTAATGGAATAATTGCCAGAAACGGACATTTCTTTACATTGATGAACTGTTGCTTGAACTTGGTCTTCGTTACCCCGTAAATAAAAGTGTTTGTGCAGCAACTTAATGTCAGCAACATCTCTCCGGAGTTGTTCTGTGCGTTAGATGTGGGAATTCCGGATATCTCCTGCGTTCCTGATATACACATCTGCTCCAGGTTGGGGAGCAGGTGGTCGCAGTGATCTGGTGTCTGGCACTCTGGTGGCATGGAAGAACAGAGAGACGAAGAGGACTGCGGTGGTGATGGAAGATGAAATAGTCAGAGGAACAGAGGCTAGATTCTGTCGACTCGACAGTGGCACATGGACGGCATGTTTCTCCGAGGCGTCAGGGTCAGGGAAGTCTCTGATCGGGTCCACGGCATTCTCACGGGGGAGTGTGAGCAACCAGAAGCCGAGATACATCTGACCACCGGTAACATGCACGGGGAAATAGGCAGACACTGAAGAGAGATTTTATGGAGCGAGACAGAAAGCGGACAAACAGGACATTCAAGGCAGTTATATCTAGACCACTGCCTGTGCACTCGCCAGTGAAGGCAAGGATAGGATGATCTGACAGGTGCATGTGTGGATGAAGAACTGGTGTAGGAGGGAGGGATGGATTATCGGGATCTTTATTTTTAGGGAGACATCTGTGGAGGCCGGGTTATTTGATATATAAAAGGCAGAAATTGATAGATACTTGATTAATCGGGGCATGAAGGGTTACGAGAAGACAAGATTGGGCTGAGAGAGATCGGAGCAGACTCGATGATCCAACTGGCTTAGAGCTTTTTTCGTATATATTACGGTCTTATTGTCTAAAACAGAGCTAGACCGGAAGGGTCAGTTGGGAGATAACCCGACAGGACGCGTCTGATCGCAGAGTGTCAGCAGAGGATGGAAACCGGAGGGATTCGGCGAAAGGTATTTGCCGGGGAGGGAGTTGAGTGATGATTGCAGAACGCAGCAGAAATTGGACAAGGGGCATGGATAGCGAGGGTGGCACTTCACATTGGTTCAGAGCGGAACAAGTTTCAGGCTTGAGCGCGGCACGGGCTCATTTGTTCTCTCATGTAGCTGCATCCACTAGTTAAAGTGGAGACCGGTGCATACTTAAATGATGGAGGAGCTGTGGACGATGGGGTCCGGCATAGGAGTGGATCTGAGACATGGGAGGATTAACCATGGTCATGCAGATTGCCAGCGCTAAGTTTAGGGGTCGTTCGGCCTCCTGTGCTTTGCTCTGCTGCGAGTACCGGAACAACCACAGGGTCGGTCCATTGCAGTTCGCAGGCAGCCTGTGTGCTCCGCGTCCCTCACTGTGTTAACGAGATGGGTGGACAGTCAATCTCCCAGAACTGCTATTCCTCCCTGAACTCTCAGTGATCAACCCTCCGACGCTCCACCCATTCCACAGGGGGCCACTGCGCAGGATCGGAAAGGCTACAGACAGTTGCAGCCTCCGCTAAATTGATGTCAGGCATTGTCCTCTCCAGCTCCAAAGGCATCTTCGACAGGCGATGATCAGAGATAGGGCATAGATCACTAAGTATCCCCATCACCCAGTACACGCACTCTTCTCATTGCTACCGTCAGGGGGAGTTAACGGTGCCTGAACACCCACATTCAACATTTCAGATACAGTTTCTTAACGCTACGCCACCAAATTTCTGAATAGAAAATGAGTCCATATGTACGCCCACATAATTTCTCTCCCTTTATGAACTACGTATACATTGAAAAATACGTAATTAATATTAATATATATTTCTCAATGTAATTTATTCTTTTATAACTTTGTATTTTCTGTCTCAGTGCCATAAGACAACAAATGTCATGCAGACAAAAATATGCGCCAGTGATATTAAACCTGATTCTGACATCCCCACCGTCAAACACACGGCGCTCCCTCCCGGGACCCTCGGTCATAAGACTCTCCGAACTCATCCACATCCCCCCCCCCCCCCCATCACTTCCACAGTCACGCCCAGCCACAGCTCCCTTCTCAGATCTGTTACTGATTACGTCTCCGAGCCCCTCGTCCACCCCAATCCTTTCTCTCTAAACAATTATCACCCCCTCCGACAGCAACATCACCTCCAACGGTATCCACACCACGCCCCTCATCGAATGTCCCCTCTCCACATGCTGATTCTTAATATCACTGTTCTCTGATTCTCACACCTCCCATTCCAGATGTCACTGTCTCTCTGCAAAATACCGTTATGGGTTTGGTGCTTCGCCCCGAGTAGATTGAGGTGGTTAAGAGGGGGAATGTTGTGGGTATGGCGTCTGTCCATTGATAGCTGGTAATCTGGACAATATGGTGGGAGAGACCATTTGGGCTGTAGGCCCACGTTAGTAATGTGACTGCTCGCATTTTCCCTGACGGTGTACCGCTCCGGTTCCACACGACCCTCCCCGCACCCCAGGCGGCGTCACTATCAGCTGACAGTTTTCCACAGAGTGGCTCAGTGTTGGAAGGGAAGAGGGGTGAGCTGTTAGTGTGGGTGTGTCAGCATGCTGTTTTCACTGCCCTAGGAGCTGGTTATTCCCGGTGGGGCTGAATGTACCTTCCCAATGAACAGTCGGATTTGACAGCAGCGAGCGTTTGACAAGAGATGCAGACCAAGTTAATGCAAACAGCGTTGGCTTTATTGATTCATGCAGTTAATTTGGGAAATGGTTATACCACCGCGGGACAGATGTCAGAAAGGTAGTGTGGTCAGTAGTGAGCTCCGAGAAGGAGCTGCCACATGCCGTGGAAAAAGAAATATTAGAAACCCTGCTGCCATCAGAGTACACGAGAGTGTTTACAGTTACATCAACACAGGAAGTGGATCATATCAAACATCCGCCGGCTGTTCTGCCCAGTATTTACACAGCTCTGGTGCCGAAAACCCGTGCGGTCCGACAGAAGTGGCCCGTGTCTCTTGACTTTCCGCCGTGCACTCGCATAAGAGACACAGACATCCACTCGAACCTCAAACGTCAGTCTGGGATTCCTCGCGGTTTTGGACGTGTTATCTATCGTACTGTTATGCCGGGAATGAAAGAGATCCTAGGAAACTTCCAATCTGTCTGGTAATCGTGACAAATCGAACCAGGCCGACAAGGTAATATCATTTCTGGGCCACATCGCATTACAAAGGTCAGATAACCCTGTGTCACCCGAAGGACCACGGTTGCTAACGTCCCAGAACTGGGCTCCCAATAAAGCCACTCTGCGGCCCCTGTGAGAGTAGTTGATGATCCCACACGGGTTGGTCACGGGTATTCGATGTCATGCCGGGGTGAACAGGCCAGTGCTGAGATTACTGAGTGACGGTGGTGGGAGTTAATTAACAGTGGAGAACATGCAGAAAGCGGCGTTTAACAGGAAGCAAGCGGAGGATCCAAAGCGTCCTCGTTGGCCTCACGGGGCCGGGCAGTCGAATCTGCCGGTGGCAACGAACCATATCTCCTGACTGAAAGATATAACAGAGAGTTGAGGGGAATCTTCCTGAGTGTGGAAGAGCAGTCCCTTTACTGAAAGTATTGATCTCTTCATCATTAAACCGGTCCCCTCCAAAGAATATAAAACAGCGGCGTCACAGAAGCAACGGGTGACTTATTGCTAGAATTTTCCGACGCCCATGGGATTCTTTGTTTCCTCCCTCACAAGCAAAATCACATCCCTTCAATATTGTAGTGACCACAGGTGTACACAATCCTGCAGGTGAAGTGTAAACAACATGATGAACAGTTGTCAGGTGACCTCCCAACTCTGGGTGCCAATGATTTTACAGCTGCAGGGCAACGGGTCAGACATCTTCACCATCTCTCTGTCTGTGTCTCCAATCCCACCGATCCATCTACCTTTATCCAGAGGGATCCATTGTATGTCACCTTTCAGCTATCTTACAATTTGGGACCGTGTCAGACCTCTTGTTTACCTGTTCAAAACACCTGATCAAATTTATGGAAAGTGATTTTCCTTCTACAAAGACACCCTGGCTATGCCTAATCACTCCAACCTTTCCAGATGGAGGTGGATCCTGTATCCCAAACCCCACTTCGGTAACTACTTCGCCTCATGAACTGGAGGGAAATCTTGCAGACAGGTTTGATAGAGGTGGCGGGGAATGGAAACATAATTCGGGAGGGGAAAGGGATATGTCAGAGGAAAAAAACAGTGGCGTATTGGGACATTGTGAGGAAGGAGAGGCGGTGAACCTACAAAGAGTAGGTTGGATTGTACTGCGCCTATTTTATTGCGAGAAGTGTGGGAACAAGGGAGATGTATTTCGAGAGCAGCTCAGTACATGGAACTACGGAGTTATGGCCATAACTGAGGCTTTGTTGTTACAAGGGCAGGAATCGCTTCTGAATGTTCCAGTGCTTCTATGTTTCAAACGGGACTGGGGGAAAAGTGCAAGAGTCGGATAATCTCATAGCAGCACAAATGGAGGAGTCACGATCAGATCATTCAGTGAGTCAATGTGAATGGAGGCAGAATCCAGAAGAGTAGATATGCTATTGGAAATATGAAGTAGACGGACCAGTTAAATAGCCAAATAACGACCGAGGAATAATTCAGGAGATTGATTTTGGAAATATGTAAGCATAAAGACGTTTATTATTGTGACATTAACTTCCCTTATATTGACTGGAACCTCCTTAGAGAAAAAGGTTTCGATTAGCAGAATCTGTTCGAGGAACACATAAGTGGTTTCGACTCAATAGTGGCAGTACATCTGAAGGAAACGCCATACTAGACCAATGAACCAGGTCACCTGCCATATTTCCCGATGCGATACTGCCAGACCTCCTATCACAGACAGTGACCACAACTCCTATTCTTTACCCTGGCATTGAATGAGGATAGGAAGAGATGGTTTTATAAATCAGTTGATTGGTGGGAGAACGAATTATGATGCTATTAGTCGGGAATTTGGAAACGTAAATTGGGAAGAGATATAAACAGGGTAATGCACAACTGAACTGTGGAGTTTTTTTTAAGGAAGAGCTAGCATGTTCTTCTGGATAGGTTTGTCCCATTGAGACAGGGTCGGCGATGGTAGAGTAAAGCAGTCATGGTTGACAAGAGATAGTCCAGAGAGAGGAAGAAGCAGACTTAAGATTTAGGAGGCAGGGATCAGAGAGGTTTCAAATGAACTACAAGTTAGCCAGGCAGGAGCTTAGAAACCCAAAGGCCATTTACACCTATGTGAAGATCAGACGGATGACTGCGTAGGACCGATCAGGAATAACAGAGGAAATATGCGCCTGAGGTCGGCCCGGATAGTGAAGGTCCTTAATGTATATTTTCTTTCAGTGTTCACAATTGAGAGGGAATTTTTCAAATGTGAGAATGATGTAGAAGAGGCTGATATGCTTGAACATATCGATGTTTAGAAAAAGGATGAGCTGAAATTTTCGAGAACATTAGGGTACATAAATTCCTATTGCCGGAGGGGATGTATCCCAGTTTTCTACAGGAAGGGACGGAGGATACTGCTGCATCTTCGGTAATGACCTTTCTGTGTCATCTGGCTATTGCAATAGTATCACAGGATTGGACGTTGCCAGCTGTTATTCCTTTGACCAAGGAAAGAAACAGGGAAAACGGTGGGAATTACAGACCAGTAGGCCCAACGTTCGTGCGGTCAAACTGTTGGGAGGATATTTCAACAGTATTTCTGGACAGTTGAAGAACGATAGTCTGATCATGGCTGTGAGAGGGGCAGGACATGTCTCAGGAATGGAATCAAATTCTTAATTATTAGACAAAGCAAACTTATGAAGATTTTAGGAAAACTTTCTCAGCTATGGGTGGCAGGCAAACGTGGCTACTGTAGATAGCACTAGCTTACCCACAGAAAACAGAGAGTGGTAATAGCTGGAAGGTATTTCGCTTGGAGGTCTGTGACCAGTGGTGTTCCGCAGAAATCTGTTCGGGAAGCGGGTGATCATTTCCATTTCCAGATGACATTTCGGGATAGTGTGGATTGTGTTGTAGGTTACAACAGGGCAATGAGGAATGCAAAGTTGGGTGAGAATTGGCAAACTCTGAGCTCAATGTGGAAAAGTGTGAAGTGATACACTTTGCAAAGTCGAATTTGAATGCAAAATGCAGGGTTCATGACAGGTTCATTATCAGTTTGCAAGAACAGAGTCATCTTTAGTTTCACGATCATAGACTCATCAAAGTTGACACGCAAGTTGAACAGGTTGTTATGAAACTGTATGAGATGTTGGCCTCAGTCATCGAGGGGTTGAGTTCAAAGCCACGAGTAATGTTGCCGCTCATTTAAACTTGGGATATTGTGCTCAATTCTGGTCGCCTCATTACAGGAAGTATGTAACAGCTTTCGAAGCTGAAAAACTGAGATTTACCAGTATGCTGCCTAGACTAGAGGGATATTCATATGAGGATAGGTTTAGCGAGCTATGGCTTTTCCTTTTAGAGCGAAGTGGGTGAAAGGCGACTGCATAGGGTTGTACAAGTTAAACGGCATAGGTCATGTGGATGGCCAAAGACATTTTTCCCAGTGTGGAAATAACTATCAGGAGATATAATTTTAAAGTATTTAGACTGAGGTATAGGGGCTGCCTGGCGTATGTATTTACACATAATGGTGGCTGTGTGGAACGCGGTGTCAGGAGTCCTGTAAGAGACATACCTACCAAGTACATTTAAGAAACTCTTAGACACATGGATAATAGAAAAAAAAGACGGCTCTGTTGGAATGAAGGTCTTGAGTCGGCAACAATCAAGGATAAAGGGCGAACATAGAGGTCTAGTGTTCTATATTTTCTGTTTCTGTCCGACCGTCAGCATGAGCACCCACCTGATACCGCAGCATCTCAGATTCATTAACTGCCCGATCACAGTCACAACATTCCCCTGCACTTACCCTTCCGACAAACGTTGGAACCACCTTGAATCCCTAATCGTGGTTGTGGAAAAAACAAATAAAGAATTAGAGACCGCACATCAACCAGTTAACTGTGACCAACTCTTCCCTTATCACTGCCACCCGACGCCTGAACCCTTCCAAAGATGCTCAGCGGCAGCGCCGAGATACCAGCCCACCTTCCCTCTGGGCACACTGACCCCTTAGAAGTCAACATCAAGTTCAACAATCCCACCAAATTCCTTCCCTCTATTGATGCCAGAACCGGAGTGTTCTCTGGAACACTGACCGAGCTTCTCTCTCGGGACACACAGTGTAGCCTTTCACACCATTTCACCCCTCAGAGGAGCAGTGTGATAAGTGAGCCTTCCATCTGATAGCGCCAGAGCTTTCCCTCCATTCCCTAGGGACGGACACCCAACCGATACTGCAGCGGCTCTGGTTCATTTACCGCCCCGCTCGCACACAGAGCATTCCACATCCATTTACACTATTTTACCTAAAGCTACAGACCTGTTTCAAGGATAAGATGAAGGTATACAATTACCGAGAGACTCTCAGCTCAATGATAGATGTAGTTTTGAAGAATGAGCTGGAAAATCATGGACCATTATAGCCTGGTTAGAGTAGCTGGAGAGAGGACGTCTCCTATGGGGGATTGGGGATTGGAGCAGAGTGCGTAGCCTAAGAGAGGATGAAGAATTCCTTTCGCTAGAACATGGAAGATAGAATAGTACAGAACAGTGCAGGCCCTTCCGCCGCAATGTTGTTGTCGACTCTTAAACCCTGCCTCCCATATAACCCCCCACCTTAATAGAACATGCTGTAGTACAGCACAGCACATGAGGATCAGAAGATGCTGAATTTGAAGAATTCATTGCCATGGATGTGGAGGCCATGTTTGTGATTTTATTTAAGGTGGAGTTTGATCAGCTTTTGATTCGTAAAGGTAACAAAATACAGAGATTAAAACAGGAGAAATGAGGCGAGCGGGATAACAAATGAGGGAAGATAACATGGTGGAGAGTCTCGATGGGCTGAATCGTTCAATACTTCTCCCACATCTCATTATCTTATCGAAAACTAATTATAAATCGTCCGTGTACCGCTACCTGCTGGTGAGATTTTTGAGTCATTATTGAGGGTGAAACTTTGGAGTATCTTGTGATAAAACAGTCTCAGGCCAGCAGTGTTTTGTACAGGGGAGATCTTGACTAAGAAATCTGTCCGGAAAATTTGAAAAGCTTAATAATTTATTGCAGGGCTCTGTGATCGAACAGCATTCAGCCATTCACTTTTAGAGTCGAGGACAGTCGTTCAAACGGTCTCTTCCTTTTGAAAGAGCAGCGTGAGGAGAAGGGGATCACCACGGGAGAGTTTCCACCCCTCTGTCAGGCTGAGCACCCTAATGATACATTGCCTCTGATTTAGTTATCGCCTCGCTCCCAGAGACAATCTTCCTCATGCATTTACTCGCCAATTCCGAGCCTTCGGCCGCAAATTGTTATTTGGCGCCAGAAGCTGAAGAAGCCTCAGTCGTGTGCAGCGAGGTGAACCCAGAGACGTGGTTCACTGCTCGCTCAGCAGGACGTACACAATGCCGCCTCGCACAACACGGGGATTCATGGTGCCTTCATGCGAGGTCTTGTCTTTAGATGGGACAGTGATAATGGTCTGAATCTGACAGTGCATGAAGTGACTTTGCAGGAAGGTGGGACAAAGATGCTGACCAACTGTGTCTGGGCATCCAAAACGGGACACTACATGGTGGCTCTGCTTTAGGCTCTCCGTTGTCTCGGAGCACAAGCAAAGAAATTCAGATATTTTGCCTGGGACAGGGATTGGGAGAGGGAAGAGTGGTTGTTGGTTAACCTGGATGAAATCTCGTGTTTCACTTTCCAGTGCTGTATGTGCATGGGGTTAAGATATTTGCTATTGGTGACGTGGTGAGAGTGATGGATTCACCCTCGGAGTAAGTGTTCCTCACACCACGGGAATGGGGTTGTCCTGTGTGGAGGCATCCTGCTGTCATTGGATATTGGGAAACTGTGGGTTCTGATGAGGAAGCTGTGCATATGATATGTTAGCTCTGGAAACGTGGCAAAATCTTGCGAGCTGCCCCAGTACATTCTAGGAAAGCCCGTTGGTCACTGATCGTAGAAAAACCTAAATAAACGTGTCGCTGTATGACCTACCTCAAGCAGGAATACACGAAGAAGTTGGAATTGTTGACATGGACATTCTGCGCAGTGAGCGTGCGGTTGAAATCACCTACGTCGGAAAAGCGAAACCGATGGAATTTCCTGGCGAACACATCCATCATTGGTAAACGAGTGACGAACAACTGAGAGATGCAAACAGCATAATATGGCAACAGGGAAATTCCGATTCACCAGCCCCGGCTTTCCACCCTGTTCTTCCATTCAATCAGTTGTCAAGTCATATCTGAGATCACTTTGCAGTTCCACTCACCGCCCAGATTCCGGACCCGCGATACTTCCCCCTACACCTCCTCTCCCTTCAGTATCCCGGAACAGAAACAATCGGTTAGAAACGCACCCACCATGACTCACTGCATCTACCTCAGGTTCAGATTCAGATACACTGATTTATCACACTTCCTCGCCTTGTTTCAGACTGGACTGTCGTTTCCTCAAAGAATACCTGCATATTTGTCAGGCATGATTTCCCGTTAAGATAATCATGCTATGTTCGTCCTTTTGCACCGTGTGCATTTAAGTAACCCCAAACACTTCCTTCATATTGGACAGCAAAAGCATCTTGAGGTGCCGAATTCCACACCCTCCAGGAAAACATTGACATTATTCGGTGCTGACAGATCTCTAGGTCTTAATCTCAAACACCTGAACCAACGCCACTTTTCCCTCCTGGTCAAGTACTCGTGTCTGATTTCAGATGCTGATAAAGAAGTTACATTCAGACGATTCTGCTTGACTCCTTCCTGAACACCTGCTTCTCTAGAGATTGAGCGGGATGGGGGTCAGACGCAATACAATGTAATGTCTGCTTTCAGCTGGTACTCACTCGTGGGTCGGTTGCTGTTGGAGGATGGTCCCAGAGCTCTTGGGGAAGCATGAAGTAGACTGTAGGCACTCCATGCTCGGTGAATGAAAAGAGAACTTGTCCAGTCAATTGGATCTTCATCCCTAAAAGTGTTGTAGAATATTATAATCCTTAATACATGTCTTTGGAAACACTAATATACTAAAGCGTTAGTTTCTATACAAACCCTATGTTCCGCAGTGTTGTGACTACATTACAAGCTATTTAAAGATCAATCTGAATCTTCACTCCCACACAGACCTCCGTATGCTTATCAAGGAGTTTTCTAAGTGATCTATTGTGCCTGCCTCTGACACCACCCCGGGCAACATACCACATGCGTTCTCAATAACCATGTCAATTTCTGCTGCAGGTTTAATGGATCTGTGGTGCGGATCCCAAATTTCCTTCTCAAATCTAACTTCACACTTTCGGGGTTGAACAACACCTTCTCTTTATTAGCCTACCGCCACATCCTGTCTCTGTCCTGCTGCATCCTACAGCAATACTCCACATTATCTCCAAGTCAGCAAAGCTTCTTGTCATCTGCAAGCTTAATATTCCAATTTACACTGCCTCATCCAGTTCATTCTGAGTCATGGAGTTATCGAGTTATAGAAGAGAACAGCACAGAAACAGGCCATTCGGCCTATCTGCTCCTTGCTGAACGAGTTAAAGTGCCCGATTCCTTCGATCACCACTGGGATCCTAACCCATCATTCTCCCCCCATCTATGTTAGTATCCAAACTTCACTTAAACTTTGAAGACGAGCTCGCATGCACCAATATTTGCTGTCAGGTCTTTAAACGTTGCCATAACTTTTGAGTTAAGACGGATCCCCTCAAACTTTTCACCTTTCACTCTTAACCTCTGCTTGTATTCCCACCTAGCCTCAGTGGAAAATGCCTGAATGGTTCAACCTATCTATACCCATCATAATTATTAAACCTCTGTGAAATATCCTCTAAATATTCTGTATTCCAGAAATTAAGGACCTAACCAATTCAATATTCCCTTATAAGCTAAGGTCCTTAAGACCCAGGAATTCCCCATAAAAATTCTTCTGTCCTCTTGCAAACTTGTTTATTTCTCAGTTTTGACAACTTAAACATAACTTCGCATCTCCTTTACTCAATACGTTTAGTTAAGACCAATCTACAAACATCTTTTATTACGACCCGATCAACCTGTGATGCTATTTTCAGTCAATTATGGACCTGTATTCCCAGATCCCTTTGCTCTGCCACACTCCTCAGTGCCCTGTCTTTCACTGTTTAAGATCTACCGTGGCTGGTCCGACCGAAGTTGCAAATCCCGCACTTGACTGAATTAAGTTCCATCTGCCGTTTTAAGCACAATTTCCAGCTCTCCCGAATCCCGCTGCAGGCCATGACAGTGTTCCTCACTGTCTACTACATTCCCGATCTTAGTGTGGTCCCTGAATTTTACTAATCGAGTTAACCACATTATCATTCAGATCCCTTAGATAGATGGCAAACAACAACGGACACGGCATCAATCCCTACGGCTCTCTTCTAGTCACAGGTCTCCAGCCAGAGAGGCAACAATGTACTTCGCTGCTCCGCAAAGCCAGTGTCTAATTCAAATTACTACCTAATCTTGAATGCATCGCAACTTCTTGACCAAACGCCCACGCGGGCCCTTCTCAACTGGAATACTGAAATCCATGTATACAATGTCCATAGCCTTGCTTTCATCAACTTTAGTGGCAACGGCCTCAATAATGTATAGGCACAAAGCTAAGCTGATTAATCCTCATCCATGTTAAAACAGATACTTATGTATCCATTTGATTAGAATACCTTCAACTAATTTTGCCACTATTAGTACCCGGCTTGACCGCCCGATAGTTTCCTGCTTCATGATTACAGCAACAACATTACCTATACTCCAGTCCTCTGATACATCACATACTTCTAACTGTCACTTTTAACACGCCGGTGTTGTTTCCACTTGCATCCCTAAGTTGCGACAGGGCAACAAACACGTCCTCCTCTGTGAAGATGTTGCCGCTTTGCCTCTGTGCTATAGATACTGTAGCGGTCTACTGACTAAATACAGATGAAAAAGAAAAATCTTTAATGACCTCCCCACTTCTTTTGACTACACACATGGAATACCATTCAGTTTTTCCAGAGGTCTAATTTTTGTCCTTTGCAATGCTTTTGTTCTTAACATATATGTAGTATCCCCGATCATTCCCCTTTACTTGTCTTTTGGGGTAAACTCATGCCTTCCATTGGCGCTCCTGATTCCTTTTTATGTGTTCCATTGCATTAGGGTTACTCCATAAATACATATGTTGTTCCTACCTGCTTATACGTGATACACATCTCCAGTTCTTCTCAGCCTGTGCCTCCACATCTCTAGATAACCACGGTTTTCTACACTTGTAATTTTTACCTTTTACATACAAGCATTGTACTCTCATAACGACAATTTTCAAAGCCTCCAACTTAACAAATACATAAGTGTCTGAAACAGCCTGTCCCAGTTGACAGACGACAGATTCTTTCTGATACCATCAAAATTGGGCGTTCTCCTACCTTCCGAGTTTTGCTGTTTGAAATAGTCGTACAGCAGTACCATGACATATCCGTGAAAGAAGACCCGGCTGACGTGCATTCCGACCCAGACCGATTCATTGTAACGGCGGAACTGTTGACAGAGGATGGAGTTCTTACTGTACGGATTTGTAAGAGGGGTTCGGTGATGTGCGTTTCGGAATTGAGGAGGAAGGCTAGCTTCCGGGGAGGCAGAACGAAGAGAGCACAGCAACGGATAGAATGTCATGACACTGACCAGGGTAAGGGCTTAAAGTGGCAGAAGTTCCTCTGAACAGATACACTCAGTAATGCGCACATGTATCAATAGTCCCTTCGTGGTCCGAAGGTACCCTGGCAAGTCGGCAGCATATTGTAACAACCAACGTAGAGTTTTATAGCACTCGCAAATGGGTTCAATTCCCCGCCGTCCACATCATCATTCTCGGCTGTAAAGAATTCTCCGTTCTCCCCGTTATCGCATGGGTTTCCTCCGGGTGCTCTGGTATCGTCCCATATTACAAGGACGTATTTGGTCATGAATAGTCATTTGTCGGCAGATATGTTGGCAGTCGAAGCGTGCCAATCCTGGAGAACTACCGCAGCACATCCTCAGAATGTGTTGGGCGCAAATGATAATGGCGGATTTACTGTCTGTAACAATGTAGCTGTAGCAAATCGACCAAAGAACGGGGAACATAAAGAAGTAGAACAGGCCTTTCGGCCTACAGTACTGAGTCGGGTCAATTAAATTCATAATCAACTGGTTAACTAAGCTAAGTTCCTTTCTTTTCACATTGTCCTGACCCTAAGATTTCTCTTCATGTGCCTGTCTAAACGCCTCGGGAAAATTTCTAATTTATCTGTTTCCACCAAAATGAGAAGGATGAAAGGGATTCCTGTATGAGGGCGGTCTGGCAGCTCTTGGGCTGTATTCCCTGGAGTTCAGGAGACTGAAGGGGGATCTCATAGAAACAGTTAGAATGTTAGAAGGCTTGAACAGAAAAAATATGGCACGTAGAAGATGCTACGACAATTTGGCATGACTTCAGAATTGAAGGACGTCCTTTTAAAACTAAATGCGGAGAAATTACTTTATTCAGAGTGCGGTAACTCTGTAGAATTTGTTGCCACGAGCGGTTTTGGAGGCAAAGTCACTGGGTGTATTTAAGGCAGAGATAGACAGGTTTTTGATTAGCCAGTGCATCAAAGGGTAGAGGGTGAAATCAGGGGAGTGTGGATGACTGGAAGAATTGTATCAGCCTATATTTGAATGGTGAAGTCTAGATGTTCAGAATAGCCGAGTTCTACACATATATTTTATGGCCTTATGGTCTAACAATGCAGGTCGCACACTCGAGGCACTCAGGGTGAAAAATGTTGTCTGTAAAACCTCATAGATTCATAGAGAATACAACACAAGCCCTTCAGCAAACTAATCCATACAATGACTATTAAAACTGCTGCTCCAGTCGACCTGCACCGACACCAAAGACTTCCAGACCCCTATCCTCCATGTAACGATCCAAACTTCTCTTAAATGGTCAAATCATGTTCGCATGCCTCACTTGTGCGGGTAGATCATTCTACACTCTCACAAAATTCTGAGTGAAGAGGTTTCCCCTCATGTTTCTTTTAAACTTTTCAGCTTTCACACTCGACCCAGGAGACTGGTTGTAGTCCCACGCTAACCCAGTGGAAAATCCTGCTTTCATTTACCCAATGTACACCACTCGTAACATTGTAAACATCTTTCAAAACCTCTCTCAATCTTTTACCTTCCAGGAAATACTGGCCAAACCTTTTCAATGTTTCCTTGTAATGCAGGTGCTCTGGATACGGCAATATCTTTGTAAATTTTCACTGTACTGTTTCTTAATTACATCTTTCCTGTATGAAGCTAACCACAAATGCAGTCAATACTCTAAATTGGGCTTTACCAACGTCTGAAGCACCTTCAACACAAGATCTCATTTCCTGTACTCAATACATTAATTAATGAAGGTCAATGTGCTGAACGGTTTCACGACGACCCTACTATACATGGCGATACTTTCAACGATATATGTACCATATTTCAGATCATTCTGTTCTACCACACTGTTCAGTGTCCTGATGTTCACCATATAAGACTTATTGCATTTAGTCCTGCCAAAGTGTAAAGCCTCGCACTTCGCTGCATTAAGTTCTCCCTGCCATAATTTAGGCCATTTTACCAGCTGGTGCATATCCCACTGGAAGCCAAGACTGTCTTCCTCGCTGTCCACTGCACCCCCAGACTTGGTGTCATTGGCATTTTGCTGCCCCAGCTATCCACATTATCATCGGTCGCGTTGATACACATGAAATAAAACAACGAAGAACACAGCACAGTCCATAACACATCAATTATCCCAAGCCACAGTCTGAGAGACATCCATCTTCTGCCACTATCTGGTTTCTCCCACAAAGCTTCTCCCACAATGCCTTGCCTTCATCCATTTATTTTCCTGGTAGCTTCCTGATAAACTTACAAATTGGTTAGAAATAAACTACCAGGCACGAGCCCATGCCGATGGTACTTAATTAGTCAACGTCTATCCAAATGCTTCTACATTAGGTCCCTTGGAATAACTTCCATTAACGTTTCCTCAACTGATGTCAGATATTCCTGTTTATAATTCCGTGCTTTATGGTTAAAGCCTTAAAAACAGCGGAATAACATTGGTTATCCTCTAATCCTCTGGTATCTCTCCAATTGCAAAGCATGTTTTAAATGTTTCTGCTCAGGCCCAAGGAATGTCTGAGCTGTCTGCCTGTGGGGCCCGAGGAAGCACATTATTAGTTCCTGGGTATTTATCCACTCTGGTATGCCTCAGGTTAGGAAACACCTCTTCATCTGTAATCTGTACAGAACCCATGATGTTTCTGCCACTTTGCCTCACTTCCATAGAATCCGTGCGCAAATCTTCAGGAAAAACAAACATTCCCCCCCCCCCCCCCCCCATCTGTTTTGGCTCTACGCATGGATTCTAATCTTACAGCAGAGCAATTCTGGCCCTTGGCAATCCCTTTACTCTTACCATTTCTATATACTTGCTTAGGGTTCACTTTGCCTACTCGTTATTCCTTCCTTTAGCCCTCCAGAATTCTTTCTCAAGTGCTATCTTGCAATTCCTGTACCCCATAATCACCTCATTGGTTCCTACCTGGCTATACTTGTGAAGTACATTTTTTTTCTTTTTCTTAATCATGACCTCAATAACTTTTGAAAACCAAGTTTCTCTGCACTTGTTACTCTTCACTATTATTCTGACATACGCATAGAAGTTTTGTAGTCTCAACATGTTGTTTTTGAAGTCCTTCCACCGACACAGAAAAAAACCTCACAATTGACGGCCTCCTGCATACTTCTTTGTTATTACCGCCTCTCACGTAAAACACATGTCAAAGTTACTTCTCAAACATTTAAACCATTAATGACCTCACCTCAGGTACCGCCGCTTCAAGAAAGCATTCCGAGTATGCGCAAATTCCTACCAGAGCACGGACCCACTAATTCAGTAAACATCCCAGTAAAGCTCCTTCGTACCCTCTCCAAAAGACACAACAAAATTTACTCCTTACCCTCCCCTCCTTGGGTGAAGTGGGGTCAGGGTGGGTAGTCAGCTGGCTGCAGTTCTCCAGCTGCGTCTGACTCCCCGGTGTTGATGACTAAGCAGCTCCATAGTTCAGAACCAATGACGGAGACGTGGAGACAATTCGTCCCTACGGCCTGAGGAAGAATGACGTGGACGGGAATCTGCACGTGGCGGTGTTGGGTAATTAGATGCTCAGGTGCCAACAGTGAAAAATGACCTGTGACAGGGAGGTTCTTGAGAGAACGGATGTGGCTGAAGGAGAGACGGGACTTCCGGGGGAAGGAGGAATTGAAAAGTAATAGTCAGCGATCACATTACCTCATAATCCGCAGTAGTGCAGAGGACATCATATCCCAAGCAATGACTGGAAGCAAAAACACAATGAGAGAGTCAGAAGCTCAATAGACAATGCAGACAAGAATCCCACACATTCCACAAAACAGTGAATTCTCTGATGTGGGCCATCAGAAGAGAAGGGCTCTCAGATCAAACCCAACCGTGCAACAAGGTACGACATTAAGAGAGCCGTGCGCGAAACATGGGGGATGTTATCTGGTGGGAGGCTGGTTTGCAGAAAGACGCCGTGCTGGAGAGGGGACCGCAAATGTATTTTTTGAAAGGAGCTCGGTTCTTAGCTCTCATATTGTATGTTGCCGAGTGTCTACAGTTACTGATTGGGCTCGGTACAAATGTTTAATCCAACTACTCAGTTGTGGTTCTTGCCTCGGTTTCCATCACAGGGAGAATCAGGATTTAAGCAATATGGATTGAAGAGGCGGAGTTTGTGAATGGAAGCCGGGTTGGGGAGGGCGGCTGGTCCCGGAAAACTGATTGAAGGAGGGAGGCGAGGCAGGCAGTGCCTGCTCGGAGGGAGTGCAGCACACAGAGGCAGCACTGGCAGGGATACAAGGAATCGGGATAGAGCGGCAGATGGTGGGACTGCGGCAGGAAAGGAATTTGATTCTCGTCTTACTCTTTGCTCAAGACTTCCACGCTGGCCAGCGAGGCGACAAGCAGAAACACGGGCAGCATTGTTACCCTATGAGAAACAGAAACAGTCACTATCCAGTATTTGCCATGGGCATAAGGCCATTCACAGGGTTATACAGCAAACAGCCCATCGGCCTGCTGAGCCAGGTCTAGTACTCAACATCGTTGTATTCCGAAAGATTTTGTACATTGGCTATAATCCCACAATTCTAACTGGCTCATCTCGATACAGGGGATGGAGTGTCAGTGTATCTCTACCCAAGCACTATCCTTCCCACCGCAGCGGGGCGCATTCTGGTTAGCATCCTCGACAACGGGAGAACCAGCCCTAGTTGATTTCGGTCATTTAACAATCCTGGTGAGCCTCTCACTCCGCCTCTTAGATCTATATTGTGTGCTACTGAAGCCTCTGCTACATGGGATAACGTTCCCGCTGTGTGAACTATGCATGCCCTCCATCGGTTAGAACACCTCAGGTAGCCTCCTCCACTCCAGGAAAAGACAGAGATTCTGTCAGAGAGATGGGGAAGGAGGGAGTGCGAGAGAATAGGCGGGAGAGGAAGAGTGATTGAGTGGAATTGGATGAACACGGTAAGGAAGATGTAAGAGCGGGTTGAGGGTAGGGCTGGTTGGACAGAAGGAGAGAGTTTGGTGTGGAGTGTAAAGATAAGCTGTGCACTGTATCTCGTACATGAGATAAACCAATTCAGTCAAATCTCAGCCGAGCAGAGATATTTCATTTCTAAAGCGCCTTCCCACCTTCTCAGCTGCCCAGACCAACTTACGTTTCTCTCCCTCCTCAGTTCTAATGAAGTGTACTTCATCTAATGTCTCTCCCCTTCCTCTCCTGACAGCTCCTGTCTGCCATAAGTATTTATTTATTGCAATTTACAATTTTTCACTCTCACGCTGTGCTGTTGGGACAGAAGAAGAAATTGCACCAAATATGTGAACGATGACACACTTCATTCTGAGATTGATTGCCAATGGCATCCCTTGATGATGGAGCAGGTCCCTGATCCAAAACATCTGAGTCAGTGAAAACATCCTCGCTGACTCCATCCTGCTGAGACTTTGCCCATTGGAGCGTGTCCATCTGTCTATCCATTTATCTATCGACTTATTGATCTACACATCTGTCGGTCGGTTTATCTATCTGTCTGTCTGACTGTCTATCTATCGATCTATCTATCTATCTCCCTTTACTTATGTACTTATTGGGAATTTTCTGTCTTTGCACTGTATTGCACAAAAACACGTTTCACGTCACACAGTGAATGCCAGTGATAATAAATGTGATCCCGAATTCTCAAACAAAACAAAACCTGCAGAAGCCGGAAATCAGAGCAACACCCACAAAATGCTGGAGGAACTCTACAAAGCAGCAGCACCTATGGGGGGATAAAATGTTTGGTGCAAGAGACAGATGGCCATAGAAGAAAGAAAACAAAATTGGGGAGGAGCAGTAGAGGGAGGTGACAGGCAGGCAAGGATATTAGGTGAGAGGGGGAAAGGGGGATGGGAAATGGTGAAAAGGGGAGGGGGCGTGGGGACATTGGTTTTGGTGCCGTCAGGTTGCACCTACTCAAACGGAATATCAAGTGTTGTTCCCCCAACCTAAACGTTGCCTCATCACGACAGCGGAGGAGGCCATGGATGGACATATCGGAATGGGAATGTGAATTGGAATTAAAATCAGTGGCCAGTGGGCGATCCCGTTTGTTCTGGTGGATGGAACGTAAATGCTTGTCGACGCTGTCTCCCGATCTACGTCGAGTCTGGTCAATATACTGGAGGCCTCACCGGGGGCGACAATGGTCTTCATTCTGAGACAGATGTCCATGGATGAAAGAAAAAAAATGGGGTGTGGGGGGTGTGGGGAGGACTACCAGAGCGAGGCGATTGGCGGGAAGCAGATAAGGTGAGTGGCGGGATAAGGGGATAGGAAATGGTGAAAAGGAATTAAGCGTGACCTCATCACGACAGTGAGTGATGGACATATCGGTACAGGAATTGGAACTGGAATTAAAATCGCTGGCCACTGGGAGATCCCGCTTGTTCTGGCGGACTGTACACAGGTCTTTTTCAAAGCCATCTCTCAATCTACGTCGAGTCTCGTTGATGTACACGAGGCCACACCGGAAGCACAGAACACAATAAAAGATTCCAACAGACTCACAAGTGAAGTGTCACCTCATATGAAAAGACTGTTTAGAGCTCTGAATGTTAGTGAGGGAGGTGTAGGGGCAGGTGTAGTACTTGTTCCGCTTACAAAGATAAGAGCCGGGAGGGAAATTCAGTGGGGAGGGACAAATGGACAAGGGAGTCATGTAGGGGCGATCCGTATGGAAGGGGAGAGGGGGCTAGAGGAACTATTCCTCGTTCAACCCTGCTACGTGTAAACACTACATCCCCTTCTCTCAATTCCTACGTCACAGCTGCATATGATCTCAGGATGAGGCTTTTCATTCCAGTGGTCATCCATTTTAGTTCCACATCCCATTCCCATTGCTGTATGTCCATCCATGGCCCTCTCCGCTGTCGTGATGCGGGCACACTTAGGATGGAGGAACAGCACCTTATATTCTGTACGGGTGGCCTCCAACCTGATAAACTGAACATCGATTTTTCAAATTTCCAGTAATGCCTTCCAAACCGCCGACCCTACTCAGCCCCCCACCCCCGCCACTTTCTATGTCCCATCTCCTTTTCCCTCTCTCACATCTCCTTGACCGCCCATCGCCTCCCTCTGGTGCTCTGACAATTTTTTTTCTGTTTTAAATGGTCCTGTCTCTTTCACATTCCAAGCTAATTTCTTTATCACCACTCCCTCCCCTCCAGGTTTCACCTAACACCTAGTGTTTCGCTCTCCCCACCCGGCGCCTTTTAAATCTACTCCTCAGCTGTTTTTTTTTCTCCAGTCCTGCCGAAGTGTTTTCGGCCCGAATCTCGGACTGCACTTCTTTTTTTCACTGATGCTGTTTGGCCTGTTGAGATCCTCAAGCATTTTTTGTGATTCTCATTCTGGTTATCAATAGAGGAGAAACCAGTTTCCATCCCTCGGGAATTTTCACCAAAGCTGTCAAAAATACGACGGGTACATCAGCAAAATACAATGCGCCAAATTAGACGCGTTGACGTGCCCGGGGAGAAGTACAAGGTATAGACTGGGTTAGCGACTGTTCCCCTATGGTGATCTTTATTCTCTGGGTATGGTGCAACAGCTCCACTAACTGGGCATCACCAGCAACAGATCTCTTTTCATTTAATAATGACTATGTCTTCTACACCAAAGACGATGCCCTTATAGCTATCCACAGGGTTTTCCATTGCCACCTTCCCACACACTCACTCAGCCGCTCCGTATCCCCTTTCATCATCCCACGCCCTGCCCTTCGCTCATACCGTCACACTGGTAAGTGTGGTCAGAAACCTTGGTAATAGAACCTGTGACACCCCTCAGTTCAAGGGCTGACGTCGCTGTGACCTGAGCACCACTGACCGTGATTTCCCTCTTCCCATAGACTGCGCACATGACAGAGATGCATGTAGACCCACTGTTCGTTGTGTGGTTATTAACCGAGCCCCAGGTATAATCTCACCAACGTCTCCCATAGGCTGATTTGTCTGAAACAGAGTCTCTTTGGATGGGATGAAGACGATATTGGAGGGTAAAGATCGAGGTGGATACATATATTCTAGTAGAAACGGAGGGCTGCGGTGCGGAATATTGCATAATGGGGACAGAGATGGAGGGACGAATGGCAGAGAGAGACAGAAAGAAAGAGAGATTAAATTGTAAGACGGATACTGGAGGAAGTAGGAGAGAAAGGAGCCGGAACAGAGATAGAGAGGTAGGAGACGGTGTGAGTAAGAGAGAGAAAGAGAGGACAGAGAGACATAGAGAGAGAGGGGGAGGGAGAGGGAGAGGGGGTGAGAGAGAGAGAGAGAGAAAACACGATACGTACAGCATAATCACTTGTCTACTGCCAGACGCTAAGTGCTACGGCTTACCTCAGTGTCGACTTGCTGTATTGGGTGTGCGCTTGTCCAGAGCCTCTATATATGGAGGGATGACACGTGCTGTTGCTATCCAGAACAGCCAATGCAGGAGAAGAAAAAACAACTCGTGATTTTAAGTATTCCAACCGCAAGTATTGCATCATCGAATGGAGCGACATTGTGCAAACCGCAGCTCATTAATTAACTAGGACACCACATCAATATCACAAACATGAGCGGATCCAGACTGCAGCTGAACCCGCCACCTACTTTGCCTACTGTGAGTACAGTATGTGAGACCCCTCACAGTTTTCCACAAAGCTTCCAAATTAACCTGAATCACTTAAGCAAATGAGAGAAGGCATCAACATCGTTAGAGTCCCAGGTTGGTCGTCATTGCTTTTCCGCTGCACCTGTTCTATTGTCCAGGTAATGACGCTCAGTGTCTGTTATTGGAGTAGAGTCCGGGGTAGAACTGTCCACCCACAGGTCGGATCCGGTGGCAGGAGTTGAGGAAACGACGTCAGATAAAAACCCTCCGTGCAGCAATGCCGACTGCGAAACTGTGCGCTCATGTAGACTCACGGTGAAGAATGACCCCGGCATGTTCGACCCCACAAGAGACGGTGGCGCAGGTTCCCCATGCGTTTCAAATTAAACCAAAGCATTTTCCAGGCGACACTCAATGCCGATTAGGGTTTGGACTGTCTGCGAACACGCTCTGTAATTAACTGAATCGGAGAAGCATAGGGTTCCAGATCAGAAACAACCAAGCGTTCTTACCTTAACACACCTTCCTGGACGATTTGAAATTAAATGCTACATCACCAATAAAGCTAAAGCAATTAATACAATAGCAGATCCCTTTTCGAAAATTAGGAACATATGCGTGAGTGCGTGCAATGCGCGGCCAGCAATGGTGGTGGAGGCGGATACGGTAGGGTCTATTAAGATATTTAGGTAGGTTCATGGATCTTAGCAAAATAGAGGGCTATAGGTAAGCCTAGTAATTTCTCAGGTAGGGACATATTCGGCACAACTTTGTTGGCCGCATGGTCTGTATTATGCTGTAGGTTTTCTATGTTTCTATTTTACTCTGGACAAGGTAAATGCAGAACATTAAACAACGAGAAAGAAGTAATAGAGTTAGTTGAATTTAAAACCGGTTAGCATGATACCATACAACAGACAGGTGACAATGAAATATATAGGTTTCTAGGTGTCAAAGCAAACAAAAAAAAAATCCGACTGCCACAGAGTCAAAGTTTCCACAGAATTTACTTCAGGATTAAGAAAATCTGGCAAACAAAGCTCAATAGTAAACATAAAACAAGTGCAATAAACACTTCCGGTATATTCTAAATAACGTCTTCGTTTGACAACAAATTTCGGCTCGATATCAATCTGGAAAACTTAGAAAGAAAAATAAGACCTCAAAGGAGAAATTTTTTGAAAGAAAAATGTACACTCTGGCACACTTAGATTAACATTACCGAGGACAGAAGGGGAAGAATAATAACAGACATTGAACAATAACATGAAACCCCGCTGGTTTCCCTGGCTGCATAAGTCTAGATTAATATACACTCCGGTCTTGCCGAACCCGTGATACTCAGAGGGCTCTCCCACCGCAAACCCCGTTCAGTGTGGATGCTGTGTACTTTGCTGCCCTGTTATAAAGTCACTGCACAGAAATAATAGACAGCACGCGGCATAAGATAAAAGGAATTATATTTATGAATCTTAACTAAAGGTTTAGAAAAGAAAATAAGGATAGAAAAAAACAAAAGGGCCAATTATAATTAAACTTAACTCTTCCAAGTGACATCTTGACCAACTGTGAACCCTTGCTCCATCTAATCACGATTACCCTAACAAAAGATCCAGTTCACTTTCGAAAACACCCGTTATCGCTAACCATAATCCAAATTCACCTGCTACAAAAAAACCATTACATTAGCAGTGGAACCTCTTCCAGGGTGTTAAATACTGAACAGTCAGGTAACACCTCTAGTAATATAGTTTCATAAAAAAAAACCGGAATTCATAGCCCACGTGAACGTATACATTCTGACAAGAAGTACAGTCCATTATACCTAAAGGAAAGATCAACTCAGAAAGCTTATGACATAGTCACTACAGGAGAAGAATTTAACAAATGGGGGAACATGACCCTCCCTGGAACACTAGTCCGTAATCTGAGCAGACTAGATGTCTACAACGAAGCTTCCAAAGCATGGCTCACATCGGGAGACCTCATCCCAGAAACAGAGGGACCCCTTGTGGCATTACAGGGCCACCTGGTGAATACAAAAATATCAAAAATACAGAATAAACGAACAAGAAATATGTCAGAAATTCGAGAGTGTCAAGGACAATGCGTGTGAAGTTGCCATTGGAAGAGAGAAGGTTCTTTGGATATCGAAGCCTGAAGTTTTAAAAGTCTCCTGGACAAGATATTATGCCCCACCAGGGTCCTCATATGTGGAGCACGTGATTGTGGAAGCAACAATAGTGATCTTTCAAGTGTCAATTGAATCTAGCATGGATCCGGAAAAATGGAAAATTACAACCATCACTCAAACTGTCAGGAAGGGAGAGAGCCAGAAGAAAGGACAGGACAATTAGGCTGATTTCAGTGTCTAGGAAGATGTTTAAATCGAATATTACAGTCAACATATTTTCTGACAAGTGTCAGCAAGTTTTCCTTAGGGGAAGGTTTTGCCTGACAAAGCTTTTGGAACTCCTTCAGAGATTATCAAGCAGAATAGGTAATGTAGAATCGGTAGCTGTTCTGTTCTTGGATTCTTAGAAGACCTCTGATAAGGCATCAGACATGAGGCTGCTAAAAACGTCAAGATCCACGGTATTACATGATAGATGCTGGCATTGAAAAAGCAATGACTGTTTAGCAGGTAGGAAAGAGTGAGAATAAAGAGAGCCTTTTCCGGTAGGCTGTCGGTGACTAGTGGTATTCCACAGTGGTCTACGTTGGGATCGCTTACGTTATACGTAAGAACGTTTTGGATACTGTTGGTCGGGATAACCTACCAGGGACAAGTTGGAGTGGTTGAGACTGGACCCTCGGCTCAGAAGGGAAGGAGGGAAGAGAGGAGAGCAGTAGTGATTGGGGATTCGACAGTTAGGGGGACAGATACACGATACAGGGCCCACGATAACTCGGATCGAGTTCTCAGTATTGTCAAGAGGGAGGGTGAGCAGCCGGATGTCGTGGTCTATGTAGGGACCAATGACGTGGATAGGAAGAAGGAGGAGATCCTACAAAGTAGATTGAGAGAGTCAGGTGCAAAGTTGAAGGACAGGACCAGCTACATGCTAGTAAGGCCAGAAATAGGAAGATAATGCAGCTAAATACATGGCTAAGGAGTTGGTGCAAGAGGGAGGGCTTCATGTTTCTGGACAATTGGGCTTTGTTCCAGGGAATGTGAGACCTGTTCCGACGGACGGGTTGCAGCTGAACTGGATGGGGACTAACATCCTTGTGGGAAGGATTGCTAGTGAATCCCCGGGGGGTTTAATCTAGATATGCAGGGGGAGGGGAACCAGAATATTAGAGCAGATAGTGAGGTGGAGCAGGATAAGGGTCATGCGAGATCTACAAGTATAGTGCATGGAGTAAAGCCAGATCTGACATATAAAGAGGCTTTGAAGAAAGTGAAGCAGAATAAAATGTGTAAATTTAGTAAGGTAGAAGGGGAAAAAGTACCTGAACTTCAATGAAGGAAGCATCAGGAACAAAGGTGATGAACTGAGAGCTTGGATACATACATGGAATTATGATGTAGTGGCCATTACAGAGACTTGGCTGGCACCAGAGCAGGAAGGGATTCTCAATATTCCTGGATTTCAGTGCTTTCAAGGGATGGGGGGTGGTGATGAAGGGTGGCATTACAGGTCAGGGATACTATTACAGCTACAGAGAGGGTGGGTAATGTAGCAGGATCATCTTCTCTGTCAGTATTGGTAGAAGTCAGGAACAGGAAGGGAGCAGTTACTCTACTGGCAGTATCCAATGGGCCCCCTGGGAGCAGCAAAGATACGGACGAGCAGATTGGGATTTTGGAAATGTGCAAAATGTTATCATGGGTGACTTTCACTTCCCTAATATTGATTGGCACCTGATTAGTTCCAATAGTTCATAAAACATAGAACAATACAACACAGTACAGGAAATTCGGCCTACAATGTTGTGCCGACTCTTAAACCCTGCATCCCATATACCCCCCCCCACCTTAAATTCCTCCATATACCTGTCTAGTAGTCTCCTAAATTTCACTACTGTATCTGCCTCCACCACTGACTCAGGCAGTGCATTCCACACACCAACCACTCTCTGAGTAAAAAGCCATCCTATCATACCCTCTTTGAACTTCCCTCCCTTTACCTTAAAGCCATGTTCTCTTGTGGTACCCTGGGGAAGAGGCGCTGGTTGTCCACTATATCTATTCTTCTTAATATCTTGTATACCTCTATCATGTCTCCTCTCATCCTCCATCTCTCCAGAGAGTAAAGTCCAGTCTCCCCTAATCTCTGATCATAATGCATACTCTCTAAACCAGGCAGCATCCTGGTAAATCTCCTCTGTACCCTTTCCAATGCATCCACATCCTTCCTATAGTGAGGCGACCAGAACTGGACACAGTACTCCAAGTGTGGCCTAACCAGAGTTTTATATAGCTGCATCATTACATCGCGACTCTTAGACTCTATCCCTCGACTTATGAAACCTAATACTCCATAAGCTTTCTTAACTACCCTGAACTGAACTGGAAGGAGACTAGCATCTTGCGGGAAGTTTTGCTACTGCTGCTCCGTAGGGTTTAAAATAGATTTGCAGGGAGAAGGGATACAAAGTGTTAGAGCAGATAGTGAGGTGGAGGAGGATAAATGTCATGCGAGAGCTGCAAGTATAGTGCTTGGAGTAAAGCCATATCTAGCTTACGAAGAGGCTTTGAAGAAAGAGAAACAGAATAAAGGGTGTAAAGGTAATAAGGTAGAAGGGCTAAAGTGCATGTACTTCATTGCAAGAAGCAACAGGAACAAAGGTGATCAACAGAGAGCTTGGATACATACATGGAATTATGATGTGATGGCCATTACAGAGACTTGGCTGGAACCAGGGCAGGAATGGATTCTCAATTTTCCTGGATTTCAATGTTTTAAAAGAGATAGAGAAGGGGAAATGGAAAGGAGGGGTGGGCATTACTGGTCAGGGATACTATTACAGTTACAGAAATGGTGGGTAATGAAGAAGGATCCTCTTTTGCGTCAATATGGGTAGAAGTCAGGAACAGGAAAGTAGCAGTTCCGCTATTCGTAGTATTCTATACATTCTATTGATAGCAGCAGAGATACAGAGGAGCAGATTGGGAGCCAGATTTTGGAAAGGTGTAAAAATAACAGGGTTGCTACCATGTGTGACTGTAACTTCCCTAATATTGATAGGCAACTGATTAGTTCCAGCGGTTTAGACAGGGCAGAGATTGTTAAGTGCGTCCTGGACGGATTTCTTTCACAGTATGTTGACATTCCTACTAGGGGTAATGCCATAGTAGATCTAGTATTAGGTAACCAAACGGGTCAGGTCAGAGATCTCTCAGTGTGCGAACATCTGGGGGACAGTGACCACCGCTCCCTGGCCTTTAGCATTATCATGGAAAAGGATAGAATCAGAGAGGACAGGAAGATTTTTAATATGGGAAAGGCAAATTATGAGGCTATAAGTCTAGAAATTGCGGGTGTGAATTGGGATGATGTTTTTGCAGGGAAATGTACTATGGACATGTGGTCAATGTTTAGGGATCTCTTGCAGGATGTTAGGGATAAATGTGTCCCGGTGAGGAAGATAAAGAATGGTAGGGTGAAGGAACCATGGGTGACAAGTTAGGTGGAGAATCTAGTCAGATGGAAGAAGGCAGCATACGTGCGGTTTAGGAAGCAAGGTTCAGATGAGTCGATTCAGGAAATAGGGTAGCAAGAAAGGAGGTTAAGAAGGGGCTGAGGAGAGCAAGAAAGGGGCATGAGAAGGACTTAGCGAGCTGGGTAAAGAAAAACCCCAAGGCATTCTTCAGTTATGTGAAGAAGAAAAGGTTGACAGGAGTGAAGATAAGGCCGGTTAGGGATAAAGGTGGGAAGATGTGCCTGGAGGCTGTGGAAGTGAGGGAGGTCCTCAATGAATACTTCTCTTCGGTATTCACCAATGGGAGGGAACTTGATGACGGTGGGGACAATATGAGTGAAGTTGATGTTCTGGAGCATGTTGATATTATGGCAGAAGAGGGTTTGGAGTTGTTAAAATACATTAGGACGGATCAGTCCCCGAGGCCTGATGGAATATTCCGCAAGCTGCTCCACGAGGTGAGGGAAGAGAATGCTGAGCCTCTGGCTAGAATCTTTATGTGCTCGTTGTCCACGGGAATGGTACCGGAGGATTGGAGGGAGGCGAATGTTGTCCCCTTGTTCAAAAAAAGGTGGTAGGGATAGACGATTGAGACCTTACGCCTGTGGTGGGAAAGCTGTTAGAAAACAATTCTTAGAAATAGAATTTATGGGCATTTAGAGAATCATGGACTGATCAGGGACAGTCAACATGGTGTTGTGAAGGGCAGATCGTGCCTAACAAGCCTGATAGAGTTCTTTGCGGAGGTGACCATGCATATAGATAAGGGAAGTGCAGTGGATCTGATCTACAGGGATTTTAGTAACGCATTTGACAAGGTAGGCTTATTCAGAAGGTCTGAAGGCATGGGATCCAGGGAAGTTTGGCCAGATGGATTCAGAATTGGCTTGCCTGCAGAAGGCAGAGGGTCATGGTGGAGGGAGTACATTCTGATTGGAGGGTTGTGACTAGTGGTGACCCACATGGATCGGTTTTGGGATTTTTATTAACGACCTGGAAGTGGGTGTAGAAGGGTGGGTTGGCAAGTTTGCAGACGACACAAAGGTTGCTGGTGTTGTAGATCGCGTTGAGAGTTGTCGAAGATTGCAGAGAGACACTGATAGGATGCAGAATTGGGCTGCAAAGTGGCAGATGGATTTCAGACCGGTGAAGTATGAGGTGGTACACTTTGGAAGGACAAACTCCAAGACAGAGTACAAAGTAAATGGCAGGGTACTTGGGAGTGTGGATGAGCAGAGGGATATGGGGGTACAAGTCCTCAGATACCTGAAAGTTGCCTCACAGGTAAATAGTGTAGTTACAAAAGCTTATGAAGTGTTAGCTTTCATAAGTCGAGGGATAGAGTTTACGAGTCGCTGGGGAATCATGCACTCTATAAAATTCTGGTTACGCCACACTTGCTGTACTGTGTCCATTTCTGATCGCCTCACTGTAGGAAGGATGTGGAAGCATTGGAAAGAGTACAGAGGAGATTTACCAGAATGCTGCCTGGTTTAGAGAGCATGCATTATGATCAGAGATTAAGGGAGCTAGGGCTTTACTCTCTTGAGAGAAGGAGGATGAGAGGAGACATGATAGGGGTATACAAGATATTAAGAGGAATAGATAGAGTGGATTGCCAGCGCCTCTTCCCCAGGGTACCACTGCCAAATACAAGAGGACATGGTTTTAAGGTAAGGGGAGGAAAGTTCAAGGGGGATATTAGAGGAAGATGTTTCACTCAGAGAGTGGTTGTTGCGTGGAATGCACAGCCTGAGTCAGTGGTGGAGTCAGATACACTAGTGAACGTTAAGAGACCACTAGACAGACATATGGAGTAATTTAAGGTGGAGGGTTACATTGGAGGCAGGGTTTAAGGGTCGGCTCAGCATTGTGGGCCGAATGGCCTGTACTGAGCTGTGTTGTTCTACGTTCTATATTCTATGTTCTAGCATTCTGCGGAAGTGGAATAGATAGCTTTGTGGCATAATCTTCAGATGATGCGAAAATAGGTAGAGGGGCAGATAGTTTTGAAAAAGCAGACAGGTTCCACAATGATTTAGACGGATTGGGAGAATGGGCAAAGAGGTAAGGAATTGAATGCGGTGTCTTCTCCTGTATGATTAAATAAAAGCACGGAATATTTTAGAATTCCTTAAATGTTTATTTGCTGGTTGAGTCGCTGCTGCAAAATGCCAATGTGATATTAGCATTAATTTCAAGAGGAATAGAATATAAAAGCAAGAATGAATGAAACTTCAGAAAACGCTGGGCTGGCTGCTTTTGGCGTACTGTGAGCTGTTTTGGTCTCACTAAGAAGGGATGTGCTAGAAGGTGAGTGTGGTATCATTTGTACTGGAGGGGAATTATATTTAATTAATTAATTTGAAGGATTAAAATGCAGGGAGAGCTCAGAAGATCAGGCAGCAACTGTGGAAAAGAGTGCAATATGTATTTAGGGCCGCGGAGAGTAAGCAGCTCTGATCTGGAATGGAGGCCACATTCTTGGAGCAGATGCAGATGAGATGAAGGAAAGGAGAAAAGGGAATGGTATTTTTACAGGAAACTTCCAGGGAAGAGATATGGACCAGGTAACAGTTGGAGCCGGTATGTTTCTAATGAAGAGGGTCGACTATTTATCTCCAGTGATGGAGACACAGAGATCGAGCAAGGGAAGGGAGTTGTTAAAATGGACCAAGTGTGGTTAAGGTCAGTGTGGACGTTGGTGGCAAATGTGATGAAATTCACGGCCTCAGAGTAGGTGCATGAAAAGCATCAATGCTGTCATCAGTGTTCTGGAGGACAAGATGGGAAACATTCCTGGGGTAAGTTTGGCACAGGGACGAAGCCCATAGACAGCTTTCGAGCCTGGATAAAGTAGAAGGAGCAGAAGGAAAAATATTGAGGGTGAGGATGAATTCTGCCAGACGGAGGAAAGTGATGGCGGATCAAGGTAGAGGCGTATTGAGAGTGGTTATTCACGCTGAAAATGAGGCAATCGTGGTCAGGAAATTGATCATTAGAGAGGAGATCACGAGCATGATAAGCTTCGCCGATGTAGCTGGGAAGCGACTGAATCTGGGAAGACAGAATCGGTTTGAGGTAAGAGCATTGGAGTACAGTGGGTCAGGAACAGGCAGCAAATGGGCCTATCCGGAAAAATCGGGATTGTGGATCTTGGGTATTGGGTCAAAATAAACAGATCTGGGCGAAGGATCTATGAATTTGGTGACAGTGGATGGGAGTTCTGCAGAACTGAGGAGGTCAGTAACAGTTTTGCGATGCTGCAGAGCTGGGCTTTCTTCATGTGGTAGGGATAAGGACGTGTTGGACTCCACAAATTCAGTCCGAAACATTACAACAGCACAATCTTTGTCTGGGGGTTTGTTGGTAAGTTTGGGATAGGCGCAGAGAGAGTGGAGTTTAGAGTGGGTAAGACATGAGGAGGAATGAGGCGTGGTAGTGTACCTGACTGATGTATCGTCGGGAATTAGGGATTAAAAGATCCAAAGCAGGGCAGCGAACCAATGCGATATGTGGAAGGAGTTTTGCAGAAGGGAGAAGTAGAAATCTGTGCGTCCGCTAAAAAGAGCAACACCTTGTATTTATTACTGTTAACACTGACTTAGACAATTTGGACGTTGTGTGATAAAAAAAAAAGTATGACTCTTCCTTCTCAGGCTCAAATTGCACAATCAAATAAATACGAAAAACAAAGTTTGTTTGCAGCATTCCACGGGAAGATTTTACTTTAGAAACTAGCAATATTGCACAGTCGACTTTTATAGCAGAGCCACTTGGTTCTCGGACCGAGGTGTTGACTGTAGGAAGGGTCGCATCATGTTTTAGAAGTTATTGTGTTTTTTTTAATCCAAAAAAGTGGCCAGGAAACTCAAAATAATCGAAAAAGTTAAAAATGTGGGCAAACTAGCCAATGACATGAAGTAGGATGCTAAAAGTCTGTTTTTCAGTTACGTAAAGAGGAAAAGGGAGGTGAGAGCTGAAAATAGACCTCTGGAAGTGATGCTGGTGAAATAGTAATAGGGGGAAAAGAAATGGCATATGAGCCGAATGAGAACTTCGCATTAGACCTTACTGTGGAAGACATTACCAGTGTGCGTGCCAGGTAGAACGCGTGAGAGCCTTTGCTATTACAAACGAAAATGTGCCAGGGAAACGAAAAGGCATACATTGTCTGACACGGAGCTCTTAAAGATGTTGCCGAAGAGATAGCAAATGCATTTGTTATGATCTTTCAAGAATCACTCGATTCTGATATGGGTTCGGAGGACACTGTGATTTCAAATGTCACTGCACACTTTAAGAAGGGAGGAAGGCAAATAAAGAAAAACATTTTAAGACTTATAGACTAACCTCAGCAGCTTTGAACGTTTTGGTGTCCAGTAATAACAATGATGTTTCTGATAATTGGAGATGAATGATAAAGCTGTCAAAAACAGCATGATCTCTGTCAACGGACACCGTGTCTGACAAATCTGAAACAGTTCCTTAAGGACGTAACAAGTAGTATGGAGAAAAGGAAAGGCAGTGGATGTCCTTTACTTGGATTTTCGAAAGGCAGTTGATATGGTGCTACTCATTATGCTTCATAACAAGATAAAATCACATGGCATTACGGGGAAGATACTGACGTGGTTGGAGGGATAGTAGAATAGCAGGAGTCAGCAAGTGGAATAAAGGAGGCATTATCTGTTTGGCTGCCAGTAACTGGCAATCTTCCTCAGGGGCCTGTATTTAGAATGTTACCTCTCATATTTCTTGTCAATTATTGAGATAATGGAAATTAATAGCTTTCTTGCAACATTCAGAGATGTTCTGAAGATGGTTAGATGGGTCGGTAGTGCCGAGGAAGCAATACGATTGAGGAAGGAAATTTGAGCATCAGGGTATATGGTGAGAGGGCAGGTGTATGGGGTTGAATCGATCCGGGATCAGCCATTAGGAAATGACAGACGGGCTCATTGATTTGAATGGCTTAATTCTACTCCTTTGTCTAATGGCTTCATGGTCTAAGGACTTACACAAATTGGCAGAATGGTCGGAAAAAAAGACAGATGGAATACAGTTTTCAGAAATAAATGAAAATGCATTTTGGCAAAAGGAACAAACGTGCAGAATGTTATCTAAGACAATTGAAACATGAGAGGAGCAGAGGGCCTGAAGAGACGACTTGCTAGACTCCATGAAGGTTGATTTACAGATTGAGATTGTCGTAAAGAAGGCAAGTGCAAAGTTGGTATTCATTTAAAAGTGGAATATAATATAAAAATAACGAAATGTTGCTGAGGTCTTGTAAGTCACTCTTCTGCTCTTGGAGATATTGCCAATAAGGCTGGCTTTTAAGATCTTACAGTATTGTAATCCTTCAAAGATACAAGTTTTCCCTTCCTGTACGGTTGATGCTGCACTGATTTCACTGTTAGCACATCCGTTCATAGTGGGACCAAAAACGGCTGACGTGCTTGGAGGGTTAGTAGAATAGCAGGAGTCAGCAAGTGGAATAAAGGAGGCATAAAACGGCTCACTGAACGGCTTGAACGGCTTGCCCAGCGCTCGATAAAGCTTCATTCAAAATTACGCCTTGATTTTATATTCTATTCTTTCTGAAATGAAGGTTCCACTGCTAATGTAATGGCCATTCTGTAGAAGCTGGGTATGGGTTATGGTTAGAGATAACGGGTGTTTTGGAATGTGATCTCGGCCTTTTGCTCAGTGGGGACGGTGTTTCAGTGGAGCAAGGGTTCGCAGTCGACTTAGCATCAGTGAATATGCTTTTTGGAATGGTTGGTTTTAAATATAACGACCCTTCTTGTTTTTCCTTGTTTTATTTTTCTTTTCTTTTCTTTACTGACACATTAGTTAAGTTAAGATTCATGGATATTATTCATTTAATCGTATGCCCTGTGCTCTACGCAATTCCTTGGCATTGACTTTGTAACAGAGCAGCAAAGAACACAACATCCAGACAAAACGGGGTTTGCGGTGGGAGAGCCCTCTCAATATCACCGGTTAGGCGGGACCGGAGTGTGTATTAAACTAAAATTACGCAGGCAAGGAAACCAGCGGGGTTTCATGTAATTATTTAATGTCTGTTATTACTCTTCCCACCTCTGTCCTCGGTAGCGTTAATCGAAGTGTGCTGGAGTGCAAATATTTTATTTCCGAAAATTTATCCTTTTCAGTTCTAACTGTTCTTTTTAAATTTTCCAGAATGATTTCGGCCAAAATATGTTGCTAAAACAAAGACGTTAACACGGATATCACGGAAGCGTTCTTTGCATTTGTTGTAAGTTTACTATTGAACGTTGTTTGGCAGATTTTCGTCAACCTGAAGTAAATTATGCGGAAAGTTTTTTACATTTGTCTTAATATGATCAAATTTGTTTGTTGTAGACACCTAAATACCTACTGTATATGTTTCATGTTCATCCATCTGTTATATCCTCTCATGGTACTAATTTTTGAATTCAACTAACTCTACTACATCTTCCCCTCTGCTTAATGTTCTGTAGTTATTTAGTCCAATCTATATGTCAGATTTTTTTCGAAAAAATTCTATTTGCATTCATTGCTTTAGCTTTAAAGGTGAACTAGCGATTAATTTCAAATCATCAGTAAGGTGTTTAAAGGTGTAATTGGTTTGGTTGCTTCTGATCTGAATCCCTATATTCCTCTGTTTCAGTTGCATTAGAGAGCGGGTTTGAAGACTGTCAAAACCCCAGTAGTCTGAGAGTGTCACTGGGAATTGCATGGGTAACCTGCACTGCCGTCTTAGGGGACGGAACAACGTGCTGGGGCGATCTCTTACAGTGACTCTACATGAGCACACTGTTCTGCAGTATGGATTGCTGTAACAAAGTGATTTAACCTGAGGGCGGTGCCCAGAACTGCTGCCACTGGATCTGACCTGTGATTTGACAGATGTTTTCCAGACTCACCTTGCTCAGATTAGAGACAATGAAGGTCAGTAGCTCGACAACAGAATAGGTCCAGTTCTGTGTAACGTCCGAAATGTGATGACGATCAAACTAGGATTCTAACTACACAGATGTCTTCATCCATTTGCATAAGCGGCTGAGGTTCATTTGGAAGCATTGTGGAGAGCGGTGGGGTGTCTCACATACTGTCCTCCTCGTAGGCAAAGTGGGTCAGCTGCTGTCTGGATCCACTCATGTTTGTGACATTGCGGTGGTGTCCTAGTTAATCAATGAACATCTGTTTGCACAAGGTATCTCCATACAATGTTAAGAACATAAGAAAATAAGAAATAGGAGCAGGAGTAGGACATCCGGCCCATCCAACCTGCCTCGATATTCAATAAGATTATGGACGATCTGTCTGTAAACTCAGCTCCATCGACCTGCCTCTTCCCCATAACCCTTAATTGTCTTACAATGTAAAAAAATACTATCTAACTGTTACTTAAATATAGTTAGTGAAGATGCCTCAACTGCTTCCCTGGGCAGAGAATTCCACAGATTCTCCTCATGTCCATGCTAAATCTTGTCCCCTGAATCTTGAGGCAATGTCCCCGAGTTCGAGTCTCACCTACCAATGGATACAACTTTCCTACTTCTATCTTATCTATCCATTTCAAAATGTTGCATGTTTCAATAAGATCCCCTCTCATTCTTCTGAACTCCAGAGAATATAATCCTAGGCAACTCAATCTCTCTTCACAGGTAACCCCTTTATCCCGATGCAACATTTGATAATTGACAATAGACAATAGGTGCAGAAGTAGAGCATTCGGCCCTTCGAGCCTGCACCGCCATTTTGAGATCATGGCTGATCATCTACTATCAATACCCTGTTCCTGCCTTGTCCCCATATCTCTTGATTCCCCTATCCATAAGATACTTATCTAGCTCCTTCTTGAAAGCATCCAGAGAATTGACCTCCACTACCTTCCGAGGCAGCACATTCCAGACCCCCACAACTCTCTGCGAGAAGAAGTTTTTCCTTAACTGTCCTAAATGACCTACCCCTTATTCTCAAACCATGTCCTCTAGTACTGGACTCTCCCAGCATCTGGGACAGTCTTCCTGCCTCTATCTTGTCCAATCCCTTAATAATCTTATATGTTTCAATCAGATCCCTTCTCAATCTCCTTAATTCCAGCGTGAACAAGCCCAGTCTCCCTAACATCTCTGCGTAATACAGTCCAGACATCCCAGGAATTATCCTCGTGAATCTATGCTGCACTTCCTCTACACCCAGGATGTCCTTCCTTAACCCTGGAGACCAAAACTGTACACAATACTCCAGGTGTGCTCTCACCAGGGCTCTGTACAAATGCAAGAGGATTTGCGGGCGGAATACTTAAAATCACGAGTTTCTTTTTTTTCCATCTCCTGCACTGGCTGTTCTGCAACACACAACCAGTACGGCAAGACAACACTGAGCTAAGCCGTAGTACTTAATGTCTCAGTATTAGAACAGTAGTCAGTGGATGTTAGAAACAAAGGGTTATTCTACACTTATCGCTCCCAATTTCCACCTCTCTCTCTCTCTCGCTCTCATTTTCTCTCTCTCCTCTCTCGCAATTCCATCTCTCTCTCTTTCTCTCTGTCAGTCTCTCTCCCTCCCCTTGCCTCGCTGCCTCTTCTAATTAGCTTTCTCTCTCTAATTCACACACTCTTACATCTCCGTTCCAGCTACTCTCTCTCGCCACTCCTGCAGTCTCTGTTGAACAATTTCATCTCTCTCCCCCATCCGTCCCTCCGCCCCTGTCCCCATTTCGCCATGTTCCGTCCCCATCCCTCCGTCTCCGTCTGGAATATGTGCATCCACCTCGCTCTCTACCCTGCCATATCATCTTCAACCCACCCGAAGAGACTCAGTATCAGACAAAACACCGTGCCGGAGATGTTGTTGAAGTTAAGCCTGGGTCTGGGTTATTGATCACACAAGAAACATTGGGTCTAAATGCACCTCCAGCATGTTGGCTGTCTGTAAGAGCGGGAAATCATGGCCAATGGTGTTCAGGACACAGCGACGTCACCCATGAACTGAGGAGTGACACAGATCCAAGGACCAAAGTTTCTGACGACATTCACCATGTGTAGGAGTGAGCGCAGAGCAGGGCTTGGGATGATGAAATGGAATATGCAGCGGCCGGGTAAGTGTGTGGAAAGGTGGCAATGGAATATCGTGTGGATGGTTGTAAGGTCATCTACCGTGGTGCTGAAGACAATGTCTTTATTAAATAGAAAGTGATCTGTGGGTGTTGATGCCCTGTTTGTGGAGCAGGGCCACCACACCACAGACTGAAAACCAGCCTGGGAGAACAGTCGCTAACTCACTGCACTGATGGCGCTCGGCTTTCTCCCCAAAGAGCTTGCTCAGTGAAGAGGGAAAAGTTCGTTCGAATTGTGCGCGACGTTTTTGCAGATGTACCGAGTGTATTGTGGACAGTGTTAGTCTCGGAGAGGGCAGTGAAGATTACCTAGGGAGGGGTACTGGTCTGTCCTCTGGAGTAGTTATTAACAATTAGAATCAGAATCACAAAAAATTGCTTAAGGAACTCAGCAGGCCAGGCAGCATCTATGAAAAAACAAGTACAGTCATAGTTTCGGGACGAAACACTACTCTAAGACTGGAGAAAAAGAAAAAGCTGAGGCATCGACATAAATCGTGGTGTGGTGGTAGTGTCCTGAGGTTAGAGCGAAACGCCAGGTGATAGGTGAAACCTGAGGGGGAGGGATGAAGTAAATAGCTGGGAAGTTGGTTGGTGAAAGAGAGAGAACGACATAGAAGAAACAAATAACGAGGAGTAGCACCAGAGGGAGGCGATGGGCAGTCAAATAGATAAGGTGAGAGAGGGAAAACGGGATGAGAAATAGATAGGGGGTGTTGCTGGAGGGCATTACTGGAAGTATGTAAAGTCAATGTTTGTGCCATCAGTTCGATGCAACCCAGAGGACTATAAGATGTAATTACTCCATCCTACGTGTGGCCTCATTATGACAGTGGAGGAGGCTGTGGATGGATACACCGCAGTGGGAATGGGAAGTGGAATTAAAATGTCTGACCATAGAATGCAAAGCCTCATCCTGAGAGAATATGCGGCGCTGCTGGAGGAATTGAGAGAATAGGATGGTGTTTTACAAGTAGCAGTGTCAGACGAGGTATAGAACAAGTACCAGCGTAGAATGCCATCCCCTTCTCTCAGTTCCTCGGACATCCACAACCAAGCAGACCTCTCCCTATCTCCTTATTCACGTTCTGCTCTCCATACGGATCTCGCAGTGTGCGACTTTCTTATCTTTGCAAGCAGAAGAAGTGCCACAGATCCTTACCTAAACAGTCCTTCCATGTGAGCCGACACTTCCCCTGTGAGTCTGTTGGGGTCACTTATTGTGCCCGTTGCTCCCGGTGTGGTCTGCTGTATATCGATGAGACTCGACGTAGATTGGGAGACCGCATCGCCATGCATCTACTATCCATCTGCCAGAACCAGCGGGATCTTGCAGTGGCCACCGACTTTAATTCCAATTCCCATTCCCATTCAGATTTGTCCATCCATGGACTCCTCCACTAGAACAACACCTTATATTCCATTTGGATATCCTGCAACCTGATGGCGTGAACATCGATGGCTAAAACTTCCAGCAATGTGCCCAGGCCCTTTCCCCTTTTCTCCAATTCCCATTGCCTTTTCCCTCTCTGACTTCATTTGCTTGTCCACCCGTCGCCTCCCTCTGGTGTTCCCCCTACCTTTTATTCTTCTTTCTACCATGGCCTCCATCCTCTTTCACCAATCACTTCCCATCTATTTACCTCATCACTCCCCCTCCAGCATTCACCTATCACACAGCGTTTCTATCTCCCCTCCACCCAACTTTTTACTCTACTCCTCAGTTTTCTGTTTTCCAGTCCTGCCGAAGTGTTTCATTCGGAAAACTCCAGTGTATTTGTTTCCATAGATGTTTCCGAAATGGGAAATATAAAGGTTTGTGTGTGTTGGAGAGAATTACTGGAAGTTTCAAAGATCACTGTTCATGCCATCGGGTTGGAGGCAAGCCAATCAGAACATCAGACGCTCTTTCTCCATCCTAAGTGTGGCTTCATCATGACAGAGTGGAGATCAGGGATGGACATACCTCAATGGGAATGGAAGTGGAAGACCACTAGAATGAAAAGCCTCACCCTGAGAGCATATGCGGCGGCGACTGAGGACTTGAGAGCAGGGGATGGTGTTTTAACATGCAGCAGGGTAGAACATGTTATAGTTACTCTTGCCCTTTGCCGCTTTCCATACGGATTGTATATTTGTCTCTGCCCACCGATCTTCCTCCTGGCAAACGGAGCAGTTGCTACACCTGCCCCTGCACCTCCCCCCTCACTGACATTCGGTGGTCCCGGTGTGGCCTGTTGTATATCAACGAGACTCGACATATATTGGGAGACGGATTTGCCAAGCATCTATGTTCCGTCCGCCAGAACAAGTGTGTTCGGAAACTGGCAACCGAGTTTAATTCCATTTCTCATTCCCATTCTGATATGTCCATCCATGGCCACCTCAACTGTCGTGAGGAGGCCACGCTGAGGGTGGAAAACAACACCTTATATTCTGTATGATTACATGCAACCTTACACCACGAAAATCTTCCTGTAATATCCCACGCACCCTCTCCCTTTCACAATTTCCCATCCCCTTTCACCCCTCTCACTTTACCAGAGAAAGGGAAACTAGTTTCAATTAAGTACATTTCCTTAGAACTGAGGAGAGAGAGAAAAGTAAGTTGGTCTGGGCAGAGAAGTTGGGAAGGTGCTGTAGTAATCAAATAAATATCCCTGTTCGGGTGAGATTTGAGCACTCCATGTTGTAGATAAGTTGATTTATCTGATGTACGAGGTAGAGTGCAAAGATTGTTTTAAGCACTGTACCAAACACTCCGCAACTTCTGTCCGACCACTCCATCCCTCTATCCGCCCTTAAACCTTGCAAATCCTCCTCGGCAGATTTCACCCAGTCACTCTTCCTCTCCCGCCTAATCTCTAGGAACCCTCCTTCCCTTTCTCTCTAAGAGAGTTCCGTGCAGGTTTTCTGTCTTTTTCTGGAATGGAGGAGGCTGGTTGGGCTGTTCGAACCGTTGGAGGGCATGGATAGTTCACACAGCGGGAACGTTATCCTATGTTGCAGATATGTTTCAAAAGTACACCATACAGATTTAAGATGTGGGGTGAGAGGTTCACAGGTTCACTAGCCGTAGGGCTAGCTGTGGTGGTGCTGGGGTTTCTCGAGCCAGATTGCGGTGCCCTAGTGGGGCAGGATGGATATACTCTTGCCTGCAATCCCTAATATCGTGATGAACAAACAAAAATTGTGCTTATTTGCCACTATACGAAATCAATACGAAGCTGTTGGGTACCAGAATTGACCCAACCGGCCGAAGGGCTGCCTGCTGTATGACCCTATCAATGACCCTATGCTGATGGCAAATACTGGGTAGTGACTGCTTCTGTTTTCACAGGGTGACCATGTTGCCCGTGTTTCTGTTTACGGCCTCACTGGTCTTCGAAGCTGGCTTTCCCTTCTGCAGTCCCAGATCTGCCGCTCAGTCCCCATCCCTGCCTAGCCCGGCCTCTCTGCCCTGTACCGCCTCCGACACGACCCTGCCTGACTCGCCTCCCTCCTTCCATTCCGTCTTCCTGCACCAGCCTGCCTCCTCTACCCTGCTTCCCTGCACCAACTCGCATCTCCAATACACAGCGCTTAAACCCTGATTCTCCCTGCTACGTAGACCGGGGCAAGGACGACAACGGAATAGTCGGTTTACACAAATGTATTCAGCCACGTCAGTAACGGTCGACACTCGGCTACAGCCAATATAAGAGCTACAAAGCGAGCTCCTTTCACAAAATATATTCTCTCTCGAAAACCAAGTCAAAACATGTGTAACTCCTGCACGTCAAAGCAGTGGTTTCACCCGCATCAGCACTCACCACATCATCACTATATGGTATCAGCATCGTTAGAGTCCTAGGTTGGTCGTCATTGCTTTTCCGCGGTTACACGGAGCTGCACCTGTTCTGTTGTTCCGGTAAAGACGCTCAGTGAGTGTTATTCGAGAAGAGTCCAGGGTAGAACTTTCCATCCAGTGGCAAGAGGTGAGGAACCGACCTCAGGTTACAACCCTCCGTAGAGCAATGACTACAGAAAAACTCTGCGCTCATGTAGACTCACGGTAAAGAATTTCCCCGGCACGTTCGACCCCACAAGAGACGATGGCGCAGGTTCCCCATGCATTTGAAACTAAACCAAGGCATTTTCCCGACGGCACTCAATGCTTGCTCGGGTTTGGACTTTCTTTGAACACAGTCTGTAATTGACTGAATCAGAGAAACATAGGGTTTCAGATCAGAATCAACCAAACAATTTATACCTTAACAAATCTTCCTGGATGATTTGAAATTAAACGCTACTTCACCAGTAAAGCTAAAGCAATTAAAACAAATAGTTGTACTCTTTTCCAAAATTAGGAACATATAATCTAGACGAATAAGTACAGAGCATTAAGCAGAGAGAAAGATGTTACAGAGTTCGTCGAGTTTCAAACCGATTAGCATGATGCGATACAACTGATAGATGACTATGAACTATATAGGTATTTAGGTGTCAAAGCAAAGACAGATCAGACTACTACAAAGCAAACTTTCCAAATAATTTAATTCAGGCTTAAGAAAATCTGCCAAATTATGCTCTTTAGTAAACATAACAAAATGTGCAATGAAGACTTCCGATATAACCAATGTATCACAATGCCATTAGTTTCTATATAATTATAGAGAAGGATAGGTCTGGACCCAGGGTTGAGATTTTTGATTGGTGAAAGGCTAACACTTGAGGATTTAGAAGGAGTGGATTGGGACAAATTGTTGTATTGGAAGGATGTAATAGAGAAATTGAGGTCATTTAAAGGTGAAATTTTGAGGGTGCAGATTCTTTATGTTCCCGTTAGGTTGAAAGGAAAGGTTAAAACTTTGAGAGAGCAATGGTTTTCAAGGGATATTGGAAACCTGGTTTGGAAAATGAGAAAGATCTACAATATATACAGGCAGCATGGACTAAATGAGGTTCTCGAGGAATATAAAGAAGGTAAAAAGAATATTAAGAAAGACATTAGAAAAGATAAAAGAAGATATGAGGTTGCTTTGGCAAGTAAGGTGAAAATAAATCCAAAGGGTTTCTACAATTATATTAATAGCAAAAGGATAGTAAGGGATAAAAGTGGTCCCTTAGAGAATCAGAGTGGACAGCTATGTGTGGAGCCAAAAGAGATGGGGGAGATTTTGAACAATTTCATTTCTTCGGTATTCACTAAGGAGAAGGATATTGAATTGTGTACGATAAGGGAAACAAGTATGGTAGTTATGTAAACTATGATGATTAAAGAAGAGGAAGTACTGGCGCTTGTAAAGAATATAAAAGTGTATAGATCTCCGGGTTCTGACAGGATATTCCCTTGGTTCTTGAGGGAAGTTAGTGTAGAAACAGCAGGGGCTCGGACAGAAATATTTCAAATTTCATTAGAAACGGGGATGGTGCCGTAGGATTGGAGAATTGCTCATGTGGTCCTATTGTTTAAAAAGGTTTCTAAGAGTAATCCAAGCTATAATATAGCTAGTAATCACTGTAAGTTTGATGGCAGTGGTGGGTAAATTAATGGAAAGTATTCTTGGAAACGGAATATATAATTATCTGGATAGACAGGGTCTGATTAGGAACAGACTACATGGATTTGTGCGAGGAAGGGCATGTTTGACAAATCCTATCGAATTTTTTGAAGTGGTTACTAGGAAAGTTGACGACGGTAAAGCAATGGTTGTTGTCTGTTTGGACTTCAGTAAGGCCTTTGACAAGGTTGCACATGGAAGGATAGTTAGGAAGGTTCAATCGTTAGGTATTAATATTGAATTTGTAAAATGGATTCAACAGTGGCCAGATGGGAGATTCCAGAGAGCAGTGGTTGATAACTGTTTTTCAGGTTGGAGGCCAGTGACCAGTGGTGTGCCTTAGGGATCTGTACTGGGTCGAATGTTGTTTTTCATATAAATTAATGATCTGGATGATGGGGTGGTAAATTGGATTAGTAAGTATGCAGGAGACCCTAAGATATGTGGTGTTGTGAATAGTGAAGTACGTTTTCAAACCTTGCAGAGAGATTTAGGCCAGTTAGAAGAGTGGGCTGACAGATAGCAGGTGGAGTTTAATGTTGATCAGTGTGAGGTGCTACATTTTGGTAGGACTATTCAAAATAGGACGTTCATGGTAAATGGTAAGGCATTGATGAATGCAGTAGAACAGAGTGATCCAGGAATAATGGTGCACAGTTCCCTGAATGTGCAATTTCATGTGGATAGGGTGGTGAAGGAAGCGTTTGGTGTGCTGGGCTTTATAAATCAGAGGATTAAGTATAGGATTTGGAATGTAATGTTAAAATTGAACAAGACATTGGCGAGGGCAAATTTGGAATATTGTCTACAGTTCTGGTCACCGAACTAAAGGAAAAATGTCAACAAAATAGAGAGAGTACAGAGGAGATTTAGTAGAATGTTACCTGGGTTTCAGCACCTAAGTTACAGGGAAGAACAAGTTAGTTCTTTATTTTTTGGAGCGTAGAAGGTTGAGGGGGGACTTGATAGAGGTAATTAAAATTATGTGGGGGAAAGCTAGATAGAGTTGACGTGAATAGGCTTTTTTTCATTGAGAGAAGGGGAGATTCAAGCAAGAGGACATGATTTCAGAGTTAGGGTGCAAACGTTTAAGGGTAACACGAGGGGGGACTTCTTTACTCAGAGAGTGGTAGCTGTGTGGAACGAGCTTCTAGTAGAAGCCGTAGAGGCAGGTTCGATTATGTCATTTTAAAAAATGGATCAGTATGTGGACAGGAAAGGAATGGAGGGTGATGGTCTGAGTGCAAGTCTGTGGGACTAGGTGAGAGTAGGCTTTCGACACGGACTAGAAGGGCCGAGATGGCCTGTTTCCATGCTCTAATTGTTATATGATTCTATGGTTATATCCGAATTAACATCTTCATTTGACAAAATATTTTGGCTCAATATCAATCTGGAAAATTTACAAAGAAAAATAAGGTGTTACAGGACAAACTTTCTAAAAAAAAAATACACTCCAGCACAGTTAGATTAATATTCCCGAGGACCGAAGGGGGAAGAATAATAACAGACATTAAACAATAACATGAAACCCCGCTTGTTTCCCTGGCTGAGTAAGTCTAGGTTAATATACACTTTGGTCTGGCCTAACCCGTGATATTGAAAGGGCTCTGCAACCGCAAACCCGGTTTTGTGTGGATGCTATGCACTTTGCTGCCCTTTACAAAGTCAGTGCCGAGGAATAATATCACGTGGCATAAGCTAAAAGGATTTATATTTATGGATCTTAACTAAAGGTTTAGAAAAGAAAATAACGATAGCAAAAAACAAAAGTGGCCCATTATAATTAAACTTAACTCTTGCAAGAGGCATATTAACCTATCCTATGTCAACTACGAACCCTTGCTCCATGTAATCACGGTGACTCCTGACAAAAGATCCAGTTCACATTAGAAAACTCCCGTTATCGCTAACCATAATTCAAACCCAGCTGCTACAGGAGGTTGCTGCAGGAAGCTGCTACATTACTTTAGCAGTGGAACCTTTCCTGGGGTGTTACATACTGAGAGGTTAGGTAACCCTTCTAATAATATAATTTCATCAAAGAAAGCGGAATTCATAGCCCATGTGAGCATATGCATTCTGACAAGAAGCACATGCCGTAATACCTATAGGAAAGTACAGCCCAGTAAGTTTATGAAATAATCACTACAGGAGAAGCATTTAACAAATGTGGGAACATGAACATCTCTGGAACAATACCCTGTCATCTGAGCAGACTAGATGTCTACAAGTTCACTCGGAAACAGTCCAACAGCACATCCTTTGTCTGGGGGTTTGATTGTAAATTTGGGATACACGCAGAGAGAGCAGAGCTCGGAGTCGGTAAGGTTTGAGGAGGAATGAGCTGTGCCAGTGTGGCTGATTGATGTCTCGTCGGGAATTCCGGATTAAAACATACAGAGCAGGGCAGCAAACCAGATCGATATGCCGAAGGAGGAGGTTTGCGGAAGGGAGAAGGGGACATCAGTGCGTCGAGTGGGAAGGGAAACACATTGTATTTTTATTTTACTGTTAACACTGCTTTAGATAATTTGGACTTTGTCTGATAAAAATGACTCTGCCTTCTTAGGGTCAAATTGTACAATCAAATAAATACATAAAACAAAGTTGTTTGCATCATGTTACTAGGTGATTTTACATCAGAAATTAGAAATAGTGTGCAGTCGACGTTCTGGGCTAGGAACCCGGCTCTCAGCCTGTAGGAAGGGTCTCTGAATGTTTGAGATTTTTTTTTTAATCGAACATAAGGCCTCTAAGAAAGCCATACGAATCCAAAAGAATAAACATGAGGGCAAACTGGCCAATAATATAAAGTAGAATGCTAAAAGTTTGTTTGTCAGTTATATAAAGTGTAAAAGGATGGTGAGAGTTGAAACTGGACTACTGGAAATAATGCTGGAGAAGTAGTAATGAGGTATAAAGAAATGGCATATGAAGCTCATGAGTACTTTACATCAGCTCTCCCTGTGAAAGACATTAACAGTGTTCCTGAAGACCGTGAGTGCCAGGGAGCATGAGTGAGTGCCTTTTCTATTACAAAGGAAAAAGCGCCAAAGAAACGCTAAGGTCTTAAATAGGACAAGTGGACCATATGGTTGACATCCCACAGTTCTGAAAGAGGTTGCAGAAGAGATAGTAGATGCAGTGGTTATCATTTTTCAAGAATCACTGGATTCTGTTATGGTTCCGGAGGAATGTCAAATTGCAAATGTCTCTGCACTCTTTAAAAAGGGAGGAAGGCAAATAAAGAATGAAATTACAGTCCCTTTCGGCTACCCTGCCTGACAAATCTGACAGGGTTCCTCGAGGACGTAACAATTAGCATGAAAAAAATGAAGGGAGGTGGATGTCTTTGGCACAAATGTAACCCTCAGGCTCGCCCAGCTCCTGTTCGTCCAGGGGAGTCGGCCTTCGGCCCCACCAAACCGGGTAATCAAGTTGTGTGGATGTTGTGCAATGTACCCCCAGCTACAAACGCACAACGCAAAATACCAGATAGCACACCATATGCAATTAAATTATAGAACATTATGAATCTTAATCTGAATATAGTACTGAAAATAAAAAAAAGTGCGCAAGTCAAGTCAAAGTCACGTTTGAGCTCACTCAGGAGTCATTCTTCCACCATCGGTCTCCTCCGAGCGTCGCCGAACTTCGGACTTCCACATCCCAGCCCACTCTGCCTGGTGGTCTACCCGCTCTCTCCACTCGCGTCCTCCCTCTTCATCTCTCCTCGACAAAAAACCCACGAAGACAACGTCCTTCCTGATACACAAGACAAAGCAACAATCTCCGATGGGCTAACAGACATAACCCAAACATTGCTGCTACAGAGAAACAATTACATCAGCAGGGAACATTACTGAGAAGCCATTACTTTTGCCTTAGCAGTGAAACATTTGAAAGAAGCCATTACATAGAAAGATAGAAAGCGTATGGCACAATACAGGCCCTGCGGCCTAAAACGCTGCACTGAACATGTCCTTACCTTAGAATCTACCTAGGGTTACCCATAGCCCTCTAATTTTCTAATCTCCATATACCTATCCAGAAGTCTCTTAAACGACACTATCGTTTTCGCCTCCACGATCGTCGTCGACTGCCCATTCCGCGAACTCACCTTCACTGTGCAAATAAACGTACACCTGGCATCTCCTCTGTACCTACCTCCAAACACATTACAACTGTGCCCTCTCGTGTTGGCCATTTCAGCCCAGGGAAAAAGCCTTGGCTATCCACACAATAAATGCCCTTCATCATCTTATACACCTCTATCAGATCACCTCTCATCCTCCATCTCTCCAAGGAGAAAAGGCCAAGTTCACTCAAACAATTCTCATAAGGCATGGTCTCCATTCCAGGTGACATCCTTGTAAAGCTCCTCTGCACCCTTTCTATGGTTTCCACATCCTTCCTGCAGTGAGTCTATCAGAACCGAGCACAGTACTCCAAGTGGAGTTTGAACAGGTTCCTATATAGCTGCAGCATTACCTCTTGGCTCCTAAACTTAATCCCACGATTGAAGGCCAATACACAGTCTGCCTTCTTAACCACAGAGTAAACCTGCGCAGCAGCTTTGAGTGCCCTATGGACTCGGACCCCAAGATCTCTCTGATCCTCCACACTGCCAAGAATCTTACGATTAATACTTTATACTGCCATCCTATTTGATCTACCAAAATGAACCACCTCACACTTATCTGGGATGAACTCCATCTGTCATTTTGCAGCTCAGTTTTGCATCCTATCAATCTCCCACTGTAATCTTTGATGTCCCCCCAAACTATCCACAACACCACCAAACTTTGTGTTATCAGCAAATTTACTAACCCAACCTTCCACTTCCTCATCCAGATCATCTACAAATATCATGAAAATTAGGGGTCCCACAACAGATCCCTGAGACACACCACTGGTCACCGGCCTCCTTGTAGAATGTGACCCACCTGCAACCACTCATTGCCTTCTGTGGGCAAGCCAATTCTGGATGCTCAAAGCAATGTCCCCTTGGATCCCATGCATCCTTATTCTCTCAATAAGCCTTGCAAGGGGTATCTTGCTGAAATCCATATACACTACATCTACTGCCTTGCTTTCATCAATGTCACATGTTCAAAAATTTCAATCAGGTTCATAAGGCATGACCTGCCTTTGACAAAGTCATGCTGACTCTTCCTAATCATATTATACATCTCCAAATATTCATGAATCCTGTCTACAAGGATGTTTTCTATCAACTTGCCAACCACTGAATGGAGACACACTGGTCTATAATTTCCTCGTCCATCTCTACTCCCTTTCTTTAATAAAGGAACAACATTCACAACTCTCCAATCCTTTACTTGTATTTCCAGAAGACATTTCACAAGGTGCCACGCATGAGGCCGCTTAACATGATAAAATCACATGGAAATACAAGAAAGATGCTGACATAGTTAGAGGGATGGCTGACAGGCAGGGGCCAGCGACTGGAATAAAGGGGGGCATTTCCTGGTTGTCTGCCAGTGACTAGCAGTGTATTCCAGAGGCCAGTATTAGACACCTACTTTTTATACTTTTGTCAATGATTTAGATAAAGAAATTGACGGCTTTGCAGCAACATTGTCAGAAGTTATGAAGATAGTTGGAGGGGAATGTAGCTCTGAAGAAGCAATGGGATTACAGAAAGAAAGTGGGGCATCAAGGGAAATGATGAGAGGGCAGGTGCATGGGGTTGAATCGATCCGGGATCAGCCATTAAGAAATTGTAGATGGACTTACTGGTTTGAATGGCTTAATTCTACTCCTTTGTCTAATGGTTTTATGGTCTAAGGATATAAAAATTGGAAGAATGGGAAAAAACTGGCAGGTTGAATACAATGTTCAGAAATGAGCTGGTCGTAAAGAAGGCAGATGTTGGTATTCATTTCAAAGTGGAATATAATATAAAACAGCGAGAGTAGCTGAGTACTTATAAGAAACAGTCCGCACTGTTTGCACTTGGTGTACTGTCAACTGTTTTGTGCCCCGTATCTCAGAAAGCATGCGCTCACATCGGGGGGAGTCCAGATTACGAGGATGATTCTGAGAAAGAAGGGTTAAGATGTAAGAGCGTTGGCCCTGTACACACTGGAATTTAGAAGAAAGCGAGTAGATTGTATTGAAACCTACCAAATGTTGAAAAGACTTGTTTAGGTGGATGTGGAGACGATGTTTCATATACAGAGTCTCCAGAAATTGTAGACACAACCTCAGATTTGAGAGGGATCACTTTAGAACAAAGTTAAGTAGGATATTGTTTTTCCAGAGAGTGGTGAATCTGTGGAATGGTCGGCCACGGACAGGTGTGCAAGCCAAGTCCGTGGAAATATTGAAAGCAAAAAAAAAGAGAATTTCCTGATTCGTCAGGGCATCAAAGGTGATCCAGGATTAAACATAATTGATTGACGAAGCAGCTTTGATGGGCTGAATGGACTGTCTTAATGTACCACACAGTGACTGCCATTTCGTTGCCAGAAAGCTAGGTGCAGCTCTCCGTCATCTCATAAATGGGAGGGTGATTGAATCACCGAGTTAGCAGATGCCTTGCCAGCTTTGCATATGTGATTCATGCTGAGTTGGAAGCTTTGAGCAGAATGGCCAGGTGCTTCAGAAACAGTCTTCCCAATAGGCAAAGTAGGTGGTGGCTTCAGCTGCTCTCTGGATCCACTAGTATAGGTGCTACTGATGCAGTGTCTCCCGGTGAATTAATGAGCTTCTGTTTGCACAAGGTAGCTCCATTGGATGATGCAAAACCTGCGGCTGGAGACACTAAAATCATGAGTTGTTTATCTTCTCATTTATATCAATATCCTGTGTTATCTCTCAGTATGTACAGGCGCCGGACAAGCACACGCCTTGTACAGCAAGGCGACACAGAGGGAATGCGGACCACTCATGGTCTTTGCAGTGAAATTGTGAACTCTGGAGATGAGAGCTTAGAGAAATTGTAATCATTCGGTATGAGAGACAAGAAATCATACTACATCTATTGTTCTTTTCCCCTTTCTCTCTGGGTTTCACGCTTCACTGTATCTGTCTAACACACACTCCAATATCTCGCTCTCAGCGCTTCCTCCCTTCTCTTTCCCACTGTCCCTCCAGCCTCTATTTCATCAATGCTCCCTCGCTTTTCCCTATTCTCTCTCTCTCTCTCCCTCCCCCCCTCTCTCTCCCTCTCTCTCTCTCACACATATCCCTCAGCATTAGTCTGTTAATATGGATATCTGTCGCGCTCTTTGCCCTCCACATTGCCTTCATGTCACCCACAGGAACGCAGTATTTGACAAATCACTGTGCTGGAGATGTTGGTGAGGTTAAAAGCAGAGACTTGGTTAATGATTACACAACAGACAGTGGGATTAATTTAATTTCTGGAAAGGTGACAGGCTCAGAGTAGTGGGAAATCACGGCAGTGGCTGCTTAGTTCCCAGCGATAACAGCCATTGAACTGAGGGGGGCACATGTCCAGTTCCCGTGGTACGGAGGGTGAGTGAATTTTTTTTTTTTGAATACCATACAATACCCGGTCCCCTTCCTGCACGGTCTCTCACACCAGCTCTTTCCCCTCCAACTCCTTTACTCCCGATCAGCTTCTCCCCATTCCACACTCTTCCGCTTCCTCTCCAGAACCTCTTTCGAGATCGTTCATTTCCTTTCTGTTTAAGGCAGACTGCGCAGTCTGGATTGATCTTCATAGTCTGGAATAGACTAACTGGGGTGTTCTGACCGATAGCAGGGGAGAAGTATAGATGGGTTACACAGTGTGAATGGTCACCCTTGTAGCACAGTTCTCAATAGTACAGAGGACAGATTGACGTGGCCGTGCAAAAGGTTCAGAGGGACTGTGAGCAATGTCACCCAGAGGTGGTGGTATGGTGGTGAGGGGTATTGGGACCAGGAATACGCTGTCATGGGGCATAGACAGTGGATGTATGCAGTGATTCTGACTGTCCATCCCCATTATCCAGGTGAACATACAGAAACATTGGCATTGCTGCCTGCGGACAAAGTGTTTCTAAATAGAATGGTATTGTGTACTATAATGGGCATGGTGGCCCGAAGGGGAGCTTGATCAACAACCTGTGAATCGCCCTATGCCTATGGCAAATATAGGGTAATGGCCGGCACAGCACAATTTTGTGTGCTTAACACTGCTCTACCTTCTCTAAGCCCATGACTATGTGGCTAGGAACATCTCAAATATCAACTGTAAACTGCTGTGAATGTAATCATTGTTGGCAGAATTTAGATTTGTGAGGAAAGGGCGTACAAGAGCAAGATATACCAGTTAGTTGAGTGGTCCCACAACAAGAACCTTAGACTCAACTTCAGCATGACCAAAGAGCTGATTGTGAAGTTCAGGAAGGGCTAAAAAGAGGGAGCAAAGTCAAACAGCATCGAGAGGTCAGGAGTGGAAAGAGCGAGCAATTTAAAGTTCCTGGGTGTGAATATCTCTGACGCCCTAACATGGACACAAAATATTGTATAGGTATAAAGAATGCAATTCAGGGACTTTATTACACTCCGAGTTTGAGGAGATTTAGGTTGTCAACTAAAATACTTGCTAACAACCACTGGACACTGTGGGGAGAAACTCACCTTTGTCAGGCTTTGCACGTATAGCGTGATACAACTGTGGTACCGCAAAGTCTATGAGGTTGGGATGGCTCGCTCACCCACCCACACCCCAGTTTGTGTGAATGCTGTGTGATTTTCTACCCCCGGCAATCGTCCTTTGGCAAGATATAACATTTCTCACACTGAATACAAATTATAAAGAAGTATATTTACGAATGTTAACTTAAGCACCTAGTTACCAAAGGAAGGACTGGAAAAAAAATGACCTATTATACTTAAGCAGCCACCTGTGCACAGTGGAGATCAAATCATCCAGAAACATTTGTTTCCGCTTGAAATCCACGACAAACAAAAGGGCTCTACTTCCAGAGTATTGGTCCTTCCTCCTGAAGACATTCATTTGCATAAAGCACCTTGTGCAAGAGGGACGGCGTCTTCATCCATCCTCCCTCCTGCATTCTCCCAGCTCCCACCAACACAGAGCTGCCCTCACAGCATTCTGTAGAACCCTTATCAATTCTACCATCCTGACTGGATGCCACTACATTCTTAAGTTGTACAGTAAATCCCCATTTCTCAGATCAAACCCTACAAGCTTATAATAAAACAGACTTCTCTCACAAAATTGATAAACTGAAATGCCTACAGCATAGCAGACAGAATGTTAATCAGGGTGTTACACTTACATGACTTTATTTCTTAGAACAAGATTTTGATGATTGATGATTGCCACTTAATTGTAACTGTGTAAATTGTCAGATTGAGTTAACCTGCAGCAGTATCCGGCGATGTGCTGTACGGTGTGGGTGATGGGGGGGTGATTGATAAGTTCCTGGCCGGATGTAGAAAGAGTCAATTTTAGAGAACCGAACACATTTAATTTTCAACATAGTCCCGTCCTACATTTACACACTTTGCCCAGCGGCCGTGGAGCATACGGATCTTGCTCATCTGCAGGGGTGATTGATAGGTTTGTCGCCTAAGAAACATAGAACGATACAGCAGAATACAGGCCTTTCGGCCCACAATGCTGTGCCGACCCATAAACCCTGACTCCCATATAAACCACCCCACACACACACACACACACACACACATTAAATTCCTCCATGTACCTGTCTAGTAGTCTCTTAAATTTCGCCAGGGTATCTGCGTCCACCATTGACTCAGGCAGTGCATCCCACGCACCAACCACTCTCTGTGTAAAAAACCTTAATCTAATATCCCCCTTGAACTTTTCACCCCTTACCTGAATGCCATGTACTCTTGAATTGAGTGATGCCCTGGGGAAGAGGCGCTGGCTGTCCACTCTATTTATTCCTCTTAATATCTTGTATCCCTCTATCATGTCTCCTCTCATCCTCCATCTCTCCAGAGAGTAAAGCCCAGTCTCACCTAATCTCTGATCATAATGCATACTCTCTAAACCAGGCAGCATCCTGGTAAATCTCCTCTGTACCCTTTGCAATGCTTCCACATCCTTCCTATAGTGAGGCGATCAAAACTGGATACAGTACTCCAAGTGTGGCCTAACCAGACTTTTATAGAGCTGCATCATTACCCCACGACTCTTAAACTTTATCCCTCGACTTATGAAAGCTAACACTGCATAAGCTTTCTTAACTACCCTGTCTTCCTGTGAGACCGCTTTCAGGGATCTGTGGACATGCACTCCAGATACCTCTGCTCCTCCAAACTCCCAGGAATCCTGCCCTTTCTTTTGTACTCTGCCTTGGAGTTTGGCTTTGCGAAGTGTACCACCACACACTTCTCTGGTTTGAACTCCATCTGCCACTTCTCAGCCCACTTCTGCATCCTATCAATGTCTCTCTGCAATCTTCGACAATCCTCAGCACTATCCACAACACCACCATCCTTTGTGCATCTGAAACTTGTCAACCCACCCTTCTGCCCCAACATCCAGGTTGTTAATAAAAATCATTGTGGAAAAACACTAGTCACAATCTTCTAATTCGACTCTCTCCACCATGACCCTCTGCTTTCTGTAGGCAAGCCAATTCTGAAACCTGGTCAAACTTCACTGGATACCATACCTTCTGACTCTCTGAATAAGCCTACCGTGTGGTACCTTGGCAAATGCCTTACTAAAATCCATGTAGATAATATCCACTGCACTACCCTCATCTATATGCCTGGTCACCTACTCAAAGAACTCTATCAGGCTTGTTAGACTCGATCTCCCCTTCACAAAGCCATGCTGACTGTCCCTGATCAGACCATGAATCTCTAAATGCCCATAGATCCTATCTCTAAGAATCTTTACCAACAGCTTTCCCACCACAGGCATAAGACTCACTGGTCTATAATTACCTGGACTAATTCTACGATCATTTTTGAACATGGGGCAACCTTCACCCGTCCCCCCAATCTTCCTGTACCATTCTAGTGGACAACGAGGACATAAATATCCAGGCTCATCAATCTCTTCTCTCGCCTCATGGAGCAGCCTGGGGAATAAACCTTCAGACCTCGGGGACTTATCCGTCGTTTTTTTTTAACAAATCCAACAGCTCTTCTCCCTTAATATCAACATGCTCCAGAACATCATCCTCACTAATATTGTCCTCACGATCATTAAGTTTCCTCTCATTGGTGAATACCGAAGGGAAGTATTCATTGAGCACCTCACTCATTTCCACAGCCTCCAGGAACATCTTCCCAACTTTATCTCTATTCCATCCTATCTTCACTCCTGTAAACCTTTTCTTCTTCGGATAATTGAAGAATGCCTTGGGGTTTTCCTCTAGACTACTCACCAAGACCTTTTCATATACCGTTCTTGCTCTCCTCAGCCCCTTCTTAAGCTCCTTTCTTGCTACCCTATATTCCTCAATAGACTCATCTGATCCTCACTTCCTGAACCTCACGTATGCTGCCTTCTTCCAACTGACTAGATTTTCCACCTCTCTTGTTAACCGTGGTTCCTTCACTCTACAATTCTTTAACTTCCTCACCAGGACAAATTAATCCCTAACATCCTGCAAGAGCTTCCTAACCATCGACCACATGTCCATAGTACATTTCCCTACAAAAACATCATTCCAATTCACACCTGCAAGTTCTAGCCTTATAGACATAATTTGCCCTTCCCCAATTAAAAATGTTCCTGTCCTGTCTGATTCTATCCTTTTCCATGATAATGTTAATGGCCAGTGAGCGGTGGTCAGTGTCTCCCAGATGCTCATCTGGGAGATGAAAGATCTGGGAGATGAAAGATCTGTGACCTGTCCCGGTTCGTTTCCTAATACTAGATCTAGTATGGCATTCCCTCTAGTCGGCCTGCCAACATACTGTGACAGAAACCCGTTCTGGACACACTCAATAAAATCTGACCCTTCTAAACCCCAATGCATTCTTCAATTATGTGATGACAGGACCGACTAGAGATAAAGGTGGGAAGACGTGCCTGGAGGCTGTGGAAGTGAACAAGGTCCTCAATGAATACTTCTCTTCGGTTTTCACCAATGAGAGGGAATTTGATGACAGTGAGGACAATATGAGTGAGGTTGATGTTCTGGAGCATGTTGATATCAAGGGAGAAGAGGTGTTGGAGTTGTTAAAATGCATTAGGACGGAGTAGTCCCCGGGGCCTGACGGAATATTCCCCAGGCTGCTCCACGTGGCGAGGGAAGAGATTGCTGAGCCTCTGGCTAGGATTTTTATGTCCTCGTTGTCCCCTTGTTCAAAAAAGTTAGTAGAGATAGTCTGGGTAATTATAGACCAGTGAGTCTTAAGTCTGTAAAAGATTCTTAGAGATAGAATCTAAGGGCATTTAAAGAATCATGTTCTGCTCAGAGACAGTCAGCATGGCTTTGTTAAGGGCAGGTCGTGTCTAACAAGCCTGATAGAGTTCTTTGAGGAGGTGACCAGGCACATAGATGAGGGTAGTGCAGTGGATGTGATTTACATTGTTTTAATGAGGCATTTGACAAGATACCACATGGTAGTTTATTCTGAAAGTCAGAAGGCATGGGATCAAGGGAAGTTTGGCCAGGTGGATTCAGAACTGGCTTGCCTGCAGATAGCAGAGTGTTGTGGTGGATGGAATACATTCAGATTGGCTGGTTGTGACTAGTAGTGTCCCACAAGGATCGATTCTGGGACCTCTACCTTCGTGATTTTTGTTACCGACCTGGATATATGGGTAGAAGGTTGGGTTGGCAAGTTTGCAGACGAAACAAAGGTTGTTGGTGTCGTGGATAGTATTGAGGATTGTCGACGATTGCAGAGACACATTAATAGGATGCAGAAGTGGGCTGAGAAGTGGCAGATGGAGTTCAATCCGGAGAAGTCTGAGGTGGTACACCTTGGAAAGACAAACTCCAAGGCAGAGTACAAAGTAAATGGTAGGATACAGGGGAGTGTGGAGGAGCAGAGGGATCTGGGGGTACATGTCCACAGATCCCTGAAAGTTGACTCACAGGTAGACTGGTTAGTTAAGAAAGTGTATGGAGTGTTAGCCTTCATAAGTCGAGGGATAGAGCTTAAGAGTCACGGAGAAGTGATGCAGCTGTATAAAACTCGAGTTAGACCACAGTTGGAGTATTGTGTCCAGTTCTGGTCTCCACACTATAGGAAAGATGTGGAAGCATTGGAAAGGGTACAGGTATGATTTACCAGAATGCTGCCTGGTTCAGAGGGTATGCATTATGATCACAGATTAAGGGAGCTAGTGCTTTACTCTTTGGAGAGGAGGATGAGAGGAGACATGATAAAGATATACAAGATATTAAGAGGAATAGATAGAGTGGACAGCCAGCGCCTCTTCCCCAGGGCACCACTGCATAATACAAGAGGACATGGCTTTAAGGTAAGGGGACGAAAGTTCAAGGGAGATATTAGATGAAGGTTTTTTACACAGAGAGTGGTTGGTGCATGGAATGCACTACCTGAGTCAGTGGTGGCGGCAGATACACTAGTGAAATTTAAGAGACTACTAGACAGGTATATTGAGGAATTTAAGGTGGAGGGTTATATGGAGGCAGGATTTAAGGGTTGGCACAGCATTGTGGGCCGATTGTCCTGTACTGTGCTGTATTGTTCTATGTTCTATGTTCTATGTACCATGTACTTTCCCACCTTCCCCTCTGAGCTGAGGGACCAGTCTCGGTGTTGGAAATGCAACCGTCCCCAGCAACAATATCCAAGACAGTATACTTATTATTGAAGTTAGTGTTAGGGGTTTGAAAAGGGGTCAAGAAGAGACCCTATGAACTGTACTGTTTTTAAGAGAGAGGGGGAGGCATCCCGAGCAATGAGAGAGAGAGGGAGAGACAGAAATTGCCTGAAAGAATGATGATGTTAAGGTTCCTCTGCTGATTGTTCATCTTCCACCTTTCAACCGTACTTGCCAGCTTGTACGGTTTCTGCAGAATGTGATGGGACGAGCAGGTTGATGGACAGCTGATGTCCAGCATGTGGAGATAAGAAGCAGATCCGCTGAGCCACAGACAGACACACCACGAGACACACACTGTGTCGGACACTGAACGAGCGTTGTGCACCCACGTGAAGGTGGGGTTTTGGAGGATCATTTCGGGGAAATCGATCAGTGGCTCACAGAGTGAAAAGGTGCGACTGGTGGGGAATTATTTGTGTGTCCATCCTTGCCTGGGTGATAACTTCACCACTGAGGAACAGTTGTACAAATCATGGTCATAGTCGGTGACCACAACAGGACTTCGGAAGACAACGAGAAGATCGACGGCATCAGCTCTCACCCCTCTCTCTCTCTCTTTCTCCCTCCCTCCAATGTTACTCAACTAAATATGATGAAGTTAACTGAACTCTCTTCATCATTGTAAGATTGTATCCAATTACCCCTGGGTTTGAAAGAGCCTAGTTTTGTTCCTATTTCTACACATACATATATGTCTATATCTATATCATTGCTAACCTGTTTGATATATTTGCATTTATATTACTGTATTGTGTAATTTACTAATAAACATTATTCGTTTATCGCAATACCGGACTCCAGTGTGCTTTCCATTTCTGCTGGTTCTTTAACCCCGTCCCTGTGGACGCGTCCAAAATTGGGGCCTACATCCGGGGCTTTGAACAAAATTGTGTGGGGGATTGTTTGAATTGAATGGGGTACATTCCCTTATTTTGATTTGGTTGTGTGGAAAAACAGCAGAAATGGAGTTTGAGGTTCACCCTGTACACATCAGACTTCCAATATAACTCGGAGTCCTGCCATATGCAGAAGTTCGCTGACGACACGGCCATAGTGGGGTGTGTCAGGAATGGACAGGAGGAGGAGTATAGGAAACTGATACAGGACTTTGTGATATGGTGCAACTCAAACTACCTGCGTCTTAATATCACCAAGACCAAGGAGATGGTGGTGGACTTTAGGAGACCTAGGCCTCATATGGAGCCTGTGATCATTAATGGAGAATGTGTGGAGCAGGTTAAGACTTACAAGTATCTGGGAGTACAGTTAGACGAGAAGCTAGACTGGACTGCCAACACAGATGCCTTGTGCAGGAAGGCACAGAGTCGCCTGTACTTCCTTAGAAGGTTGGCGTCATTCAATGTCTGTAGTGAGATGCTGAAGATGTTCTATAGGTCAGTTGTGGAGTGCGCCCTCTTCTTTGTGGTGGCGTGTTGGGGAGGCAGCATTAAGAAGAGGGACGCCTCACGTCTTAATAAGCTGGTAAGGAAGGCGGGCTCTGTCGTGGGCAAAGTACTGGAGAGTATAACATCGGTAGCTGAGCGAAGGGTGCTGAGTAGGCTACGGTCAATTATGGAAAACCCTGAACATCCTCTACATAGCACCATCCAGAGACAGAGAAGCAGTTTCAGCGACAGGTTGCTATCGATGCAATGCTCCTCAGACAGGATGAAGAGGTCAATACTCCCCAATGCCATTAGGCTTTACAATTCAACCGCCAGGAGTAAGATATGTTAAAGTGCTGGGGTTGATTGTATTTAATGTATCTAAGTAAACTACTTAAGAACTTTTTAAAAGCTATTATTAGTGCTTTTTGAGAGAATGATTTAGATGCATATCATATTTTTGCTGAGTAATTTATGTAATTAGTTTTGCTAAAACAAGTGTATGGGACATTGGAAAAAATGTTGAATTTCCCCATGGGGATGAATAAAGTATCTATCTATCTATCTATCTATGTTTATGGTGGATCCAACCCCTGATGCTTTGTATGAGGCTAAGAGGGATGTAGTGATGGGAATCACTCGTAAGCTAAAGATTAAAGTGACCGCTCGCACAAGGAGGGCTCAGGTACAGCTGTTAAAAGCACAACATAATGTAGCCGAGGGGAAATTCGAAGAGGAGGTAGAGATGTTTGTTGAGGGTAAAGCACTTACTGAGGCAGAGGTTCAGCTTCAGGCAGATAAAATGAAGTAAGAACATGAGTTCCGAGTAAAAAAAAACAGAAACTGGCGGCTGAGGAAGCAGAAAGCAGAGAGAGGAGCAAAATAAAAATCCGGAAATTGTGACTTTAAAGGAGAGAGCTCTTACAGAAGAGGAGGTTCAGAGAGAGTCAGTAGGATATTATCTAAGAGGTGGGGTGTTGATGGGGAAGTGGAGACCACCTACTGTGCCTGCAGATGGGGATTGGGCTATTGAACATCAAGTGGTTGTCCCGGAAGTTTACAGGGTTGAAATTTTAAACGTGGCTCATAGTCTGTCTTTAGGTGGACGCTTTGAAGTGGAAAAGCCAATAAATGAAATTGTTGAAGGAATTCTACTGGCCTAATTTAAGGAAGAAGGTTGTGAACTTGTCCAGGACTTGCCATATCTTTCAGGGTGCAGGAAAACCTAATCAGGTGATCCCAAAAGCAGCATTTAGGCTGATACCTGTTTTTGGTGAACCATTTTCTAGGGTCATGGATTGAACGGGTCTATTGCCAAAGACTGCAGCTGGCTACGAGTATGTGTGCTGTGTCTAGGTTCCATGGAATGGTGCCCCTGTGGAACATCAAGTTAAAAACACTTATCAAATTCTCCACACTGGTAGATCTAACTAAAGAGATTCAATCTGACCAGGGTAGTAACTTTACATCGAGAACATTCCAGGGGATAGTTAAAGAGTTGAGAGTTAAGCATATTGTGTCACCTTTGACCTTACTCAGAGAGCAATGGTCAAGTCAGAATGTAAATGTGATCAGGTGTTGTCATGACTCCGACCTCACACTAGTGAGTACTGTCATGACAACGGAGGAGTTTGTCGTGGCTAGTACTGGAGGACAAAATCATTTTACTGAACTCCCTGTAGTTTTCACAAGACTCAGAAAGTCTGATGTTTTTTGAAAAATATTGATGGGAAAATTCAACATTTGCAGTCAAAGCCGAAAAAAAATTGAAGATTTTAATTAGCCGGCATAAAGGTTTATTCCCTGATATTCTCAGACTGTGCACAACGGCAGTGCATGACATCATTGTCAAGTCAGCCCAGCCCATTAAAAAGCATCCCGACAGAATGAACTTGGAGAAAAGCAAGCTGGTGGAAAAAAGAAATTGAGTACATGCTTGCACCCGGTATCATTTGGCGACCTACCACAGACTGGGCAGCGTCTTGTGTTCTTGTGCCAAAATCGGACGGTAAAGTGATATCCTGTACTGACTACAGGAAAGTCAATGCCATCACAAAGACAGATGCTGATCCTATCCCGACAGTAGATGATTGCATTGATAAAGCTACGTACCTTACAGAAAATTGACTTGCTAAAAGGATATTGGTGTGTTCCTTTGACTGAAATGGCTAGAGAAATCACAGCATTTGTCACACCTTCAGGGCTGTATGAATATAATGTTTAACCTTTCGGAATGAAAAATGATCCAGGAACATTTAAAAGGATGATTGACTCGGTAATTAGAGGTTTAGAAAACACAGGGCCTTATATCGATGATTTAGTGGTCTGGAGTGACACGTGGGAAGAGCACACTATGGCTGTGGGGAAATTGTTTGAGCAACTGTAAACTATATTGTGTTATCATCCCATATTCAGAGCACCTGACTTTTCCAAACCATTCTCCATAGCAACAGATGCTAGTGACAAGGCTGCTGGAGCAGCATTATTGCAGAAAGGTGAGGATGACATTGAACACCCAGTGACTTATTTCTCCAAGAAATTTAATATACACCAGAAAAAAAAACTATTCCACTATGGAAAAAGAGTTACTGCCACTTATTCTGTCTTTGCAACATTTCAAAGTTTATATTTGTCCTGTCCACAAGCCACAGATAGCTTACTCAGATCATAATCCCTTAGTGTTTCTGGTTAATATGAAAAATAAGAACAGAAGGTTGTTGAATTGGAGTCTGATATTGCAGGAATATGACCACGAAATTAGACATGTCAAAGGTACTGACAACATCTTAGCCGATTATTTATCTAGATGTTAAGTTTGAAACTGTACCTGTTTTACTCTGTTATCTGATGATTACTCATGTATTGTTATAAACTCTGTAATTCACATTTAACCTGAAATTTTACCCTCCGTAAAAATTTCTTAAAAGGAGGGGGTGTTGGGGGTCACCCTAGTATGGAAAGGGGTCCAGAACAGACACTGTAAACGGTGCTGCTTTTAAGAGAGAGAGGGAGAATCTTCCAGAGCAATGAGAGAGAGAGAGAGCGAAACTGCTCGAAAGAATGATGTTATGGTTCCTCTGCTGATTGTTTACCTTTCACAAGGTTACTTGATTGCTTGTACAGTTTCTGCAGAAAGCGGTGGGAGGAGCAGGTTGATGGACAACTGGTGTCCAGCATATGGAGATGAAAAGCAGATTCGCTGGGCCACAGTCACACCAGGAGACACACACAGTGTCAGACACTGAACGATAATTGTGCACCCACGTGAAGTTGGGGTTTTGGAGGATCAACTGGGGGAAATTGATCAGTGGCTCACAGTGTGAAAAGGTGCAAATGGTGGGAATTATTTGAATTATTTTTGTGTCCACCCTTGCCTAGGTGATAACAGTCGTATGTATCATGGTCATAGTCGGTGATCACAACAGGACTTCGGAAGACAACGGGAAGATCGACAGCATCACCTCTCTCTCTCTCTCAAACATTACTCAACTAAATACCACGAACTGAACTGAACTCTGTCCATCATTGTAAGACTGTATCCAATTACCCCTAGGTTTGAAAGGGTTCCTATTTCCACACATACATATATATCTATGTCGGTATCATTGCTAACCTGTTTGATATATTTGCATTTATATTACTGTATTGAGTAATTTACTAATAAACACTATTAGTTTATAGCAATACCAGACCCCAAAGTGTTTTCCATTTCTGCTGGTTCTTTAACCAGGTCACTGGGCACGTGACAGTAGAAAGAGATGGGTTATTTACTTCAATCATTCTGCACTACCACTCAAAGAGTTGTACTGCATGTGCATGTAAAGACAGCTGTATAACTGATCTCCTTCTACCTTAGGCCAGAAACTTATCTCCTTCTCCATGTTCACAGGTTACGGGGAGGAAGGCCGTGGAGTCAGGGCTGAGGCAGAGGGTGGAAAGATCAGCCAGGATTGAATTCCGGAGCAGCGTTGATGGGGCCAGATGGCCAAATTCTGCTGTTGTGTCTTGTGGGCTTATAGATGGGTGCATGGATCTGTGAAGGGCTATGGTCCAGATTCCCTCTCCACAGTGTAACACCCCGGGAAATGTTTCACTGCCAACGTAATGTTCTCTCTGTAGAAGCAGTGTTTGAGTTATGGGGAAAAATAACTGGCTCCTTTGTTTGGAGGGAGGTGAAGAGCGAAGACGCTGGAGAGAAGCGGTGGTAGGACTGGACGCATTGGGGAAATTATAATTAGATGGAGACAGGTGCCGAGAGCGACGGAGGATCAATGAACTGAGCTCCAACTTGTGCACATTGACTGTTTAATTATAAGGGGAACTTTGTTTTTTTAATCTTTCTTATCTTTACTAATCTTTCAGTTAATATTCACAAATATAATTTCTTTAATCATATTCAGTGTGCTGTCTGATATTTCTGGGCATTGAGCTGTAACAGGGTAGCAAATTACACAGCATTCACACAAACCGGGTTTGGGGTGGGTGCGCCGCATCAGTCTCCCGGTTTTGGCGGGACCAGAGTGTGTCTTCCCTGGACTTACGCAGCCAAGGAAAGCATCCGGGACCTAGGCACGTTGTCAAGTGAGTTTTCAAATAAAAGACATTTCCACAACGGTGGACTGATTACCATTAGGACCCTGGGGTTTATCAGCTCTCAGGAGTCGAGTTCTGTACTTCTGATCTTACAGTTGTAAATTTTATCATCTCTTTCTCGCTTATTTAGTTTTCTAATGCTTTTGAAATCTATTTCCTTATGACACCTGTTGTGTCATTCGTGGTGTGGATTATCAACGGGCTAATATCTATCCTCCTGTTTTCCAAAGGAATGCATGTTTTAAATTTGAGCAAAAAGTTACGAAGGCGAACAGACATAAGAAAATGAGTCTGATGAAAGTTTTCAGGTCGAATCGCTAACTGTTTACGAATTTCCATAGGTGATGCCTGGCCTCCTGAGTTCCTACTGCAATTTGTGCGTGCTGCATGCAGAATTCCAGCATCTGCAGATTTTCTCGCGTTTCTGATAAGAAATGAATCTTTCCTTTAGTGGATGCGACCAAAGGGGTTCACCAAAGCACTAAATTGACGGGTATATTGTTTCACATACAAAATGCTGGAGGAACTCAGCAGGCCAGCCAGCAACTGTGGGAAAAAATACAGTCGACAGATCGGGCGAGACCCTTCGGAGAGAAAAAAAAACTGAGGAGTAGATTTATAAGTTGGAGGGGTGTGAGGAAGTTGAGAAAATCCAGATGATAGGTGAATCCTGAAGAGGGAGGGATGAAGTACAGATGCTGGGAGGTTGATTGATGAAAGAGACAGAGGGCCACGGGAAAAAAGGGGAGGGGCAGATTTTCTCTTGTTTGTAAATTTAATTGTTTCTAAAGCTTTTCGTGGTTTTCACGCGGTCATTCAAAGACAACAAACAACTTGTGTTCCTACTCTCTCACCGGGATGATTTTAAAACCTCCCCGACACACCACAATGCAGCTTCGATCTTGGATAAACCAATGGGAAATCCTAACCGTGCCAATGATTTCAAAACAAGTACAGCGGCCGAACATATAATATCGCCGGCAGAAGAGAGCCGGTGACTCCTGGATCCCTGACTCCAAAACAAAGACACTTTAACAAAAATGCTGCGTGAATGAATACCGTGAAACAAACATCAGAAGCGGCAGTATTCTCGCCGAGATCCCACTTAAAATTTCTATCACTTGTTCGATATATTTTCCGAATCGATTCATGCAGCCAAACAGCTGAGGGGCCTTTGGCTGACTTGGGCGGTGCAGGCTGTTATCCTGTGGGGCTCAGAATCTCTGTGCAAGCAGCTGCCTGCCCGCAGGGCGAATTCCAACACACACATTCCTCAGGAGAGGGAGCGGCCTCTCTGCTGAAATCGGAGCAGCCGGCTCGGTAGCTTGCTGTCAATCAATACTGAAGGAACTTGGTTTAATAAATTGTTTAACCATTCCTTCTCCACGGAATGGAAACAAAATCGATACAGAGATAATATTTATGTGATATCGAATCTGAGAGTGAATTAGTACCGTTAGAGTTGCTGCCCAAAATGCTGAGGGTTTATAATCTTTTTTTTCGTGGTCGGTGTACTGCCCTGATTCCTCCAGGTTGTTACAGCCAAGGGTGTTAATGGGAACAAGGTCCCTCTGCCTATTAAATGCTCCCAATGGCGTTCACCTAAATAGCCTTTGACAACCAAGTCCGGCTCCTGGCCTGCACGTGTCGCTTAGCTACTGACCCCGACGGAACAGTTTCTACTGACAGGAGACGGGGCAAGAGTCATAATAATTGCCGTTTCGGGCAGATGTGGCTCGTCAGCCGCGGTTGACAGTTCGTCTGGAAGGAATTCTCTGCACTGAAACCTCCGCTACCTTATGGCTGAATCTACTCATGAGAAAGGATTCGATAGTATACACAGAGCGAAAATTCCGGAGCTGCAGTTCCTAAGTTGATTTCAACCCTGACTGGCAACTCCTGAGACGCTGCCGGTGCCAAACTGTATGGATCTCTGCCGATCCTTGCTGTTCATTATGCGCGTGGAGCGGGGCAGCCTGCTACATGGACAACAGCTTGCTCTTCGTATCGTATTGACCTGGTCAACTCTGGCCGACAGAGGCCCTCACCACACACTGCCCAACGAAAGGGACCCAAATAGTCGAGTGTCAGATTGTGCCACGTGACCCCTGACTGACCCCACACCGCGTCTGTGGGAGAGTGATGCAGCAAGGCTGGTAGAACCACTGACATCCTCGGCCTGGGGAAGAGGTAGACACCGCAGCCATGGTTCCACCCACCTGACACAGCTGTCGGTTCTGGCTTTGGTGGCGCTGCAGAGGAGGTTCACCGGGTTGATTCCTGAGATGGGGGGAGGTGGCGGTTAGACTACGGGGATCTATTGATTCCCCTGGGACTGTACTCGCTGGAATTCAGAAGATTGAGAAGAGATCTGATAGGTACCTATAAAAATATAACAGGGATGGAAAAATAGAGGCAGGAAAGTTTTTTTTCCCAGTGGTAGGAAAGACTAGAACGAGGATGCATAGTCTCAAGATTCGGGGAGTAGATTTAGGATGGAGATCATCATTCCCAGAGAGTGGAGAATTCTCCGCCCGATAAAGCAGCTGAGCATTCCTCAGTAAATATATTTAAGACAAGGTTTTGATAGATTTTTGCATACTAGGGGAATTCAGGGTGATGGGGAAAAGGCAGGCAGGTGGAGATGAGTTCATGGTCAGATCAGCCATGACCTTACTGAATGGCAGAGCCGGCTCGACGGGGCAGATGGCCGACTTCTGCTCCTATTACCTGTGTTCTTACTTCTTATCTTCGACCGGAGCGGGTCAGACCCTGGGTTGAGGAGGAGGAGCACAGCGAACAGGGGAATCCCTGAGGGGAACAAGGTGAAACACATGCAGAAATATAAAAAGCTGCGTTAACCTTACCTCACGTCCGCATTTATCTTCTCAGTTGATTTTTGGGCCGATCTCACAAGTTCTCTCCTTATTATTCAATCCCAGCTGTCCCCAACCTGGCGCCCACGGATAATGGTAAGGGTCCATCGCATCTAATCGGTCGGGAAAGCTTGCTCGACCCCAAACGTGGGACGGACGTCCTCTCGTTAAAGTCTGCAAGTCCCAGGCTGTGAATTCGAGCCGCCCACGCTCTGCGAGATACGAAGCTCCGCCCAGCAGGTCCCGTCCTGCCCGGGGCAAGACGAGTTTCACCTTAAACGTCCCAGCACAGAGTCACCTGCTCATTCGGAATCATATCAGAGCCCTTCCCCAGCTTCCTCCCACTTCAACTGTGAACAAGATATGTCAAGTCCTTTGCTAAACAATTGCAGGGAATTCAGCAAAAACTAATCTGTAAATCAATTTCCTTGTTTCTTTTTGAGTTTAATTACAGAAGTTTGGCTATAAAATTCATGTTATTTTGCATGCATTTTTTTTGCTGTAAAAGTGGTCGCGGAATCCCCGCCCCTTAAGTCACCCCCGTGTAAGATAAGGCATACGAAAGAGGAACTGTCCAATACGGGGTACGGAGGTCTCAGAGGGTTAGGAAACTCCCAGAGAAGTTGGCCTATGTTGCACCTGAGGAACAGCGCGTGAGGTTTACTGTTTGGGAAGCAATGTCACTGTTTGTGCCTGGGTTAGGGTTTGGTAAGTAACAATGTAACAATGGGTTACATTGTTTACTATCTATTGTGCTGTAGAAGTAATTTAGCTTTCATCTGAAGAAGGAAGTCGTAAGGATTTAAATTCCAATTCTCTTCAACGCATTCCAGTCCAGTTGGGGTCAACCGCCATTTATCCAAGCCCAGCTGTTACTTCACATTACCCAGTCATTTAAAGTGGGTGCGTGGACTGGTGTGATTCGCAGTTATCGAGGATCAGATACCCTCCGCCTTGCACTGGGAACGTCAGACATTGAGGTTGGCGAGTGCGAATGGGTATGGATGGTCATATCCATAGACAAATGAGTGTTTAGTATTTCAGATAGTTCCACGACTTACATCTTGCTGGGTCAATGAGGTACTGACTCGCTTTACACTAAAACCTGCTCCACGCCTCCTCCATATTCTAATGTCCCGAAGATACTGATCGGTAGGACAATTTGCCTGGGGAGAACACCTGGGAGATCAGAAGGTGAATGTGAACTGGAGTCTGGACTGGAGACACTACAGTCGGCTCTAGCTTGTGTTCAGGACGTCCCCTTATTATTGAATTGAAGCACTGAGGTGAATAGATATTTCACCGCGCTGCTAACCTGCTCCCTGAATTTCAATGAATCACGGCATATACAAATGTGAACTGCCACTGCGGAAATGGGAATCTGAGGAGTTTTGTAGTGTTAAGAAGTGTGAGTTCATGGAATTGATTGTGGGATAATGTGCATAATGAAAGATACCTCCTCAGAATACACAAAACAGTTGGGTTTATGGAAGATGGGCTGAAGCAAGAAGGGAAGGAATTATGTTGGCACGCGTGGAGCTAGAGTCCGGATTAAAGTCACTGTTGATCCCTTTGGCTTCAGCTCAGGATGCGTCTTTGTTAGTGATTGGGAAGCAACAATGTGACCGGATATTTCACCGCGCCGATAACCTGCTCCCTGAATTTCGACTGAGTCACTGCATAGATAAATGTGTTCGTGCAGCAGCTGAAATCCCTCAGCAAGTACGCCACGTAGTGAAAGATCGACTCAGAATCTCTGAAATCGAGTCCTTTTCCAGAAACCTGGTAATACATAACGTTTGCCACGCGCGTCATCCACAGGAGGATGAAGCTGCCGGAGAGAGTGAAGAGTAAAACTATAGACCTCTTCCTGCTCTCCATCTCCTGGTCACTGCGGTCCTCCCTCTTGTTCTGACCCTTCAGACCTTTACGAATCCGGCTGGCTACTAAAATGTACCGAACTGTCAGAGTGTTGAGCAGCAGGATTACAGCGAAAGGGAGGAAGGGGGTTAAAACCATATCGATCCAATCATAAACAACCCATCCAGGGTCACTGAAATAATTGCCCATGGTTACACAGCCCCACGGTACGTTGTCGATGATTACCCATGGTTCCCGCACGAAGTACCGGGGAACGTTTTTCAGACAAAACAGTACGCCTGTTGATGTTATAACCACAGCCGCAGTTCTTCCGGTACAATATTTTGTTTTCAGTTTCTGGCAGCAAATGGCGACAAATCGATCAAATGTGAAAATAACGGTAAACAGTGTGTGGATGTGTACGTCAGAACATCGATGACACAGGGGTAATGCGCAGAAAACTCCACGGGAAATAATGCCAACTGATTCGATACATAATCACCTTGGTGATAATGGTCAGTAGATCCGCCGCTGCCATGGCCACCAGGTAGCGAGTGGTGCAGATGGAGAGTCCGCACTTTCCCCGGAGCAGAATCACAATCGCCACTACATTCACTGAAAAGAGATGAGTCAGAGAGTATGTGAGTGAGTGTGTGTGTGTGTGTGTGTGTGTGTGTGTGTGTGTGTGTGTGTGTGTGTGTGTGTGTGTGTGTGTGTGTGTGTGTGTGTGTGTGTGTGTGTGTGCCCGTGTGTGGGTGTGTAGGACAGCAAGAAAGAGAAGAAAACTGACACGGCAGTTTACTGAACACATTTTCCTGTAAGTAACACGAGATCCGATTTCAGCTACAGTTCAGGAGTCGGTGAACGGCTGCTAATCTAGTAAAATTCACGAGCCACCCTCTCAGTGAACGGCCTTCTTCCTTGTGGAGGTAAGATAAGCGGGTAATTGACGGGGATAAATGCGTTCTGCGGGAAACGCAACGAAGGGTGCAATTCCGATTCCTGCCGCTGGTGGGAACAGTTTGATCGTGACCGACCCGGGCTCTGCAATCTCAGCATCTGCTGGGGCCGAGAATGGATAAAGAGGGAAACCACACATTCGGAATAAGGAAGGACATCATCAGATCCAGGAGGGTTCATGGAAATCAACAAGGACTCATCGTTTCATGCAGAGACCGTTCTTCAGAACGAAGCAGTACCTCAATTTTCGGCGGATCTCAGAGCGATAGTGGGGACAACAGTAATCAGAGGCTGAGTGCCTCAGTTATACTGGTTTAATTATCCAGCGCAGTTCAATTCAATAACACACGGTAGCAGATCCTTGGCAGTGGTTCATGTGAACAGACGCAATTATTGACCAACAAACGGTGGAATCTGACAGTGACAGTCATCAAACGGAGACGTGAAACACACCAACAGTGGTTCATTCTGATCAATAACTCAGAAGCAGTGAACACAGAATGCACACCTTCCCTGTCATACCTTTCCTGAAAGCTGCTTGTCACAAACATTGCTTCCTGTTATTAAAGGCAGGGAAACGATCGAGTCGCTCCCATGAGTTAGAGGAGAGACAGGGGGATAATTTCATTTTCATTAAGCATGTAAAATCAGAATATTGAATTTACAGGATCGATATCTCTGACCTACATTTGTTCAATGATTTACCCATAAAGAGGATCAAACCGGTTAATACACAGAAATATCAAAACAGGAATTGTTGCTTTTTCTTACCAGGAACTCCAATGACGGCAATAAACACGAACAATATTTTCTCCACGTTCAAGTACCTATCCAACATTGCCATTTTCTCTCCAGTGATGTGTCCCCTGTGCTACAGGTGATCTCTCGAAATGAAAAGATGAGACAGCACATGCGTGGGGGTTTTAATTAACATTTGGGTAATCCACAGGGACAGATTTCAAAAGAGTTTAAAACGAAGATTCTTAAATTATTTGCAAACCTATTACTTCAGAGAAGGAATTCCCGTGGTGATAGAATGTGGTTAAATTAATGAATTAGTTTTTTTAACCATTTGTGTGAGTTAGTTTGTCTCAACAAAGACGCCTGAACATTTGTGGTGGCTTATCGATTAAATGTGTTTCTACTGGAAATATATACTTCCAAGAAACCAATTGTCAGACACACACATTAAAGTGAATTAATTAGTTATAGCTTATGAAATCGTACTGAATCACTTAATGTTGCCATTGCCCTGAAGAGTATAAACTCCAGCTGTGGTTTGAGTTTGGGTCTCCAAGTAAATGTCCGTTTGAGAAAAGCTGTTCAAATCCACTAAACCCTGTAATTTCTTCAACGACTTTGTCACAGTCGGAGCATTTGGAGTTCGTTCCTAACTTTAAGCATGGCTTTAAAACTCAGCAATCTAATGGGGGGGGGGGGAGATACTTTTTTATTATGTTATGCCCTGTTTTATATCTTTACTGCTATGCTGTAGGATTTTCAATTATCTGGTCCATAAGAACGGAGTGAAATTATCATAAGAATGATAATGTTGAACGTGTGCCTTCAAATATGATGTCGAAGAACTGGGGGGGTGGGGAAGTTTTTGCATGAGTAGCACTGAGGTTGGTCTTGGGGATTTTATTCGGCGGCAGACGAAGGGAGTAGTCGCTAGAAGGAATCAGTCATAGGACTCGATCTGCTGGGGAAGCAATTGTTCGAGATATATTACGAGTAACGTTCGGAAAGTGGTGTGAGCTTTCACGCTGACTGAGGGCCTAGTTCATCAGTGACGAGAAGTTCAAGGTGAGTTCCAAGTTGTGCATAATTCTTTGCTGAATTACGGCGGGCCCTTATCCTTTGCTATTTTTCTTTACACATCCTTAAGTTAAGATTCATAAATGTAATTTCTTTAATCGTATGAAGGATGCAGTCTGTGATTTCGTAGTACTAATTTGTAACAGCGTAGGAAATTACACAAGATCCTCATGCTGGGTTAGAAAAACAGAAACGTTGAAAACCTACAGCGCAATGTAGGCCACAATGCTGTGCCGAACATCTAATTAGTTCAGAAATTACCGAGAATTACCTATAGCCCTCTATATTTCAAAGCTTCATGTACATATCCAAAAGTCTCTTGAAAGACCCTATCGTAACCACTTCCACAACCATCGCCGGCAGCACATTCCACGCATTCGCCACTCTCTCCAAGAAAACCGTGCCCTCTCGTTTTAGCTTTATTAGCCCAGGGAAAAGCCTCTCACTATCCACACCATCAATGCCTTTCATCATCTTATACACCTTTTCATGTCAATTGTCATCCTCCGTGGTTCTAAGGAGAAAAGGCCGAATTCACAGAGACTATTCTCATAAGGCATGCTCCCCAATGCGGGCAACGTCCTTGTAAATCTCCCCTGCGCACCTTCTGTGTGAGGCGAACTGAATTGAGCACAGTACTCCAAGTGGGGTCTGATCAGGTTTCTATATAGCTGTAACATTATCCGCACGATAAGGCCTCAAGTAAATGTTGTCTCGTGAGAAGAGGAGCGACTGATATTGTCTGTTATAACTGTGGTGAAGAGGGACACGTCAGGCAGTACTGTAAAGGACGGGAAACCACTTGGAGAGGGAGTGCAGGGTACCTATGCGGAAATATCGGTGAGGCCTGGCGTCTCGGTGGGAGTACGTTCCTAGCAATAAATCAAGGCACACCCTGAAACAAAAATAAATCTATTCCTGAAAGCTCAGTGGGCCAAGCTCCGCTGTATCGCTACGGATGTGAGTATTTATGCTAGAGCCATACTTGACACCGGCTCTCAGGTTGCTCTGCTGTACCACTCGTGTTACAACCTGTATTTGAGGCATTGACCATTGACGCTAGAGATCTGGTACGATGGTTAATTGTCATTGAAGTTGCAGCTTTCGGAGGCAAATGTGGGAGTAGGTAAGGTCCTTGATACGTCAGTGTTGGTGTGCCGGATCCGGTCGAGAGGGAGGAACCTTCAATTCTTCTGGGGACGAATACTCCTATTCTAATGAAGGAAATCGTTGCAGAGTACTTTCATAAAACCTTGTTGATTTACTCTGTTAATAAAACTGATAAATCAGTCCTACTTTTAAAATCTTTTCTATTTCAATGTGGTATTCTCAACGTGTGGCGTTTTTTTACACCCCCAAGAAAAGGAATAGTCATATTTCTCTCAGATTCATTATATGTACTCTCGGATTGACTACTTTTTTATAGATAGAAACTTGCTTCCATTGGTACGATCCTGTGATTATAAGGAGATTGCTTTGTATGATCATGCACCTATGCTTCTGGCTTTCAGATCACCTGTTTACTCTGTACCAAATAGAAGTTGGCGTTTTAACTTATCATTGTTATCTGATAAAAATTTTCTGAAGTTTTTGGATAACCATATTACTTTTTTCTTTAAAGAAAATTTTAAAGGAGATACTGCTGGTACTACAGTCTTGGATACAATTAAAGCATGTGTCTTGGAGAAATTATCTCTTACTATACCTATATAAAGAAAAAAAGCTGACAAAGAAAGGTCTGACCTAGCAGCGATTTTAAAAAATATTGATCGAATGTATGCCCTATCTCCAGATCCAAGTATACATAATAAGCGGATTGAAATCCAATCCAAGTATACTCTTCTGCTGACAACCAATTGAACGACAGCTGTTGAGAGATAAAACTTAATTTTACATTCACGGGGATAGAACAGGTAGTTTATTAGCCAATCGCTTATAATCTTTTAGAGTTAATCGTCAAATCACAGAAATTTTTAAAGATAATGGCACTAAGATATCCGACCATTCTGAAATTAACAACGTATATAAAGACTTTTACCTTAAGTTGTATCAGTCTGACTTTTCTTCAGATGATACCTATATGAATGCTTTTTTTCAGTAATATCAACATTCCTACATTGTCTGCTGACAGCGTACACAGTTAGATCAGCCTATTTCCAATGAAGAAGTGGCTGAAGCGAGACGTGCTTTACATTCTGGTAAGACCCCAGGACCTGATGGCTTTCCTGGGGAGTTTTATAAAACCTTCACTACGTTATTTACACCTTATTTATCCTCTGTTTTATCAGAGACCTTTAAATTAGGTAAATTCCATCAATCTTTTTATGAAGCATTTATTCTTCTTATTCTTAAAAAAAAAGTAAAAATCCAGCTGAATGTTCTTCATACAGACCGATTACTTTATTAAATGTTGATGCAAAAATTCTATCCGAAATCTTAGCTGGAAGACTTGAAAATATTTACCATGACCAGACAGGATTTATTAAAAATCGTTACTCACATTTTAATATACGTCGGTTATTGAATGTGATATATTCACCATCCAAAAAATATCAGAGTGTATACTGTCCTTAGATGCAGAAAAAGCCTTCGATAGGATTTTGTGGAAATATCTTTCTAAGACCTTAGAAAAGTTTAACTTTGAGCGTAATTTTATTCGTTGGGTTAAATTAATTCACTTGTCTCCTACTGTCAGGTTATTACTAACTCTCAAATTTCTAAGCCCTTTAAATTACAGTGGGGAACTAGACAAGGTTGCACTCTTAGTGCCTTAGTTTCTGCTTTAGCTATAGAACCTTTAGCAATAGCATTTCGAGAATCTCAGGGCATTTCTGGTATGCCAAGGGAAGATATGACTCATAAAATTTCGTTATACGCTGATGATATTTTACTTTTTATCTCTAGCACTGAAACTTCTTTAGCTTCGGTTCTTTCTTTAATTTCCCAGTTTAGTTATTTTTCAGGATATAAGCTGAACTTACATGAAAGTGAGCTATTTCCTTTAAATGACCTAGTGTCATCAAATGCCAAGTTTCCGTTCCAAGTTGTTACAAGTCAATTTACATATCTAGGTGTAACAATTACTAAAAACTAAAGAATTTATTTAAAGAAAACTTAAACTCTTTATTGTTTTATGTGAAAAAGACTCTTTCTAAATGGTCTTCTATTTCTTTATCCCTAATTGGCCGAATTAATTCGATTACAATGAAGATTCTTCCTAAATTTTTATATTTTTTTCAGGCAGTACCTATTCTTATTCCGAAGACCTACTATGATTCTTCAGATTCAATTTAAACATCTTTGGAATGATAAACAAGCTCTTTGAAGTAAAGTTTACCTACAAAGAAATAAAGAGATGGGTGGATTAGTCCTACGCAATATTGGGCTGCCAATATAAGGAATATTACTTTTTGGTGCTATTATATTTATCGTTAAGATAGCCCATCATGGGTCTCCTTAGAAGTTAATGCTGTAAAAAATACCTCTATTGTTTCTCTTCTTGGATCATACTCTTCTTTTACAGTAAATAAAACAACAGATAATATCATTGCAAGCAAAGTTTAAGGATCTGGTCTCAATTTAGAAAATTTTTTGGTTTAGGGTTTTTTCCATTATCACCTCCCATTCTCCATAATTAATTTTTTATCCCTTCCATGACTGACAAAGTCTTTAAGGATTGGGATGAACTAGGTATTAAGTGTTTTTGGGACCTCATTATCTCAGGGTCTGTTGCTTCATTTGACCAATTGCCAACTAAATTCGCACTGCCAAACACACATTTTTACAGATACCTTCAAATTAGAGATTTCTTACGTTCACAATTAAATACTTTCCTATAGGTCCTGATAAAAATTTACTGGACGATCTTTTTAATGGCTCTATTACCGATATCTATAACTTGTTGATTGATTTTAGACAAGACTTTATAGATAAAATTTTAAAAAAAGCTTGGGAGGATGACCTAAATTGTAAGCTTTCGGATGAAAGACGGAATAAAATTCTTAAACGGGTTAATAAATCATCTTTCTGTGCTCCATATTCCTTTCTACAATTTAAAGTTGTTCATAGAGCTTACATTTCTAAACAGAAGCTGTCCAGTTTTTATCCGAACGTTTCTCCACTTTGTAATAAATGCATCTCTGCTGATGCCTCTTTAATTCATATGTTTTGGTTTTGTCCTAAAATTGAAAAGTCTTGGCGGGAAGTCTTCCAACCCTCACAACTTTTTAGGGTCCAATTTGACCCAAATCCCATTACCTCCTTGTTTGGAATTATTGCAAATGAAGATATAACTTTAAATACTCCTTACTTACAGGTTTTAGTTTTTACCTCTCTATTAGCAAGTAGAGCAATCTTGCTTAAATGGAACGAGTCTATCCCTCCTAGACATCTTCAATGGCTCCGTGATACTATGCCTTTTTTAAATTTAGAGAATATCCGCTGCTCAGTCTTATATTCGAAACAATCCTTTTTATGATATCTGGGGACCTTTCCTAAATTACTTTTCCAATTTATAAAGCTCAACAGTGCACAGACTTTTATGTATATTTCTATTTTGTCTTCTTAAGTAAATATGTTTTTTTTTCTAATTATCAATTATCATCCTTCAGCTTTTTTCTTTGGTAGTTGATAGGGTGTTGACTTTATATATAAAAATATTTTATGATGTATAATCTATCTTTAGATTTTTGACTACGGAGTGGTATACCTTTATGTGATGTGCTATAATATTTTGATCAATTTTATTACAATATATTAATGTACACACTTTATGTTGAGATGTATCTATGTGTTGCACTGTGTAAATCTTGTTTTTTTTCATTTTGAATAAAAATATGGTAAAAGAAAAGAATATATATTATATTACCATAATCCCCAACAAAACTTCTAGAATGAAATGATGAAACAATGAAATAATAACTTGCTCCGAAAAGTTCAACAACTTCCGTACTCAGAATTCTATCCTGTTTGTTACACGGTAATGTGGAATTCTCCTCAGTGTGGATATATCGCTGGTCATTGATGTATGAAAGAAAATAAAAACCCTGTGATAAAGACCTCGATAATTACCCATGGGATGCTGTGAGGCAAGGAACTGAAACGAAGCCGGAGCAAAAGGATGTTTAACTGAGAATTGGGTAGAATTGCAGCAGCAAGCTAAATTACAACGGGACTGATTAGTGAAGCAATAATGTTTGCCATGATGTTATGCACCGTCTTGAAGAGAAGTTGTAAACATTAATTAGAAGTTTACATATTTGTGAGGAAGGTGGGTGCAAGGACCGTGGAAATAATGCATTTGAATCAGTTTTAGAGTGCTTGTGGAAGAAAAGAGTGAGTGATAAGAAGCAATAAAGTTCACAGCAAAGTGGAAGGACGAGTAAAATATTTACTGATTTACACTCATTTTAAGTGTAATATCGAACTTATTACCAGAAAAGGAACGTAAAACTGAAGATCAAATGAAGAGTCTGCAGCCGATAAGAAAGCTGCTGGGCCAACATCACTATTTACAGAGAAATAATAAGCAGGTCTGGATTTGAAACAGGAGGTCAGTGGTGGACGCAGCGACGCAGCTCCGTATGGCTATGGCAATGAAAGTCAGCCTATTTCCAAACATCTCCTGCTAGCATACAACCAAAGAACCGAGTACTATTTTCACTAATCCGAACCCCTTCCGCATTTGCGATCAGAGAGAAAGGGGCAGAAATCTGAATGAATAATGTCACATGCACTACATCCTTTTTTCCCTCAGAATCTGAGGAATATTGATCATGATATTGGGACATTACTACCCGCGGATAATCATAGTGAGCTGTTAGAGGCAACTGATGACCAGGGTGCAGTGTAATGTCAAGGTACATATGTTCCTATGCGAACATATCGAAAGACCACAGCACATAGCTGCTTAATGAAGCGTCAGAATTATATTCGTAACATTCTACTTTTCCGAAAATACAAGGATTGAGGACTAAGTGAAGAATTAAAGAATCCGTTAAGTTACTTTTGGATGTTAGCAGAGGATACCGCTAGCCGTGCTAACCAAACGCAACCATGCGAGAGGCAAGCATAAAAACAGAAGAACTTATAGGAACAAGGAGAGGATATTTAGCTCATCGAGCCCGTTCCGCCATTTAATAAGTTCATGGCCAATCTGACCATGGACACATCGCCACCTACCTGTTTTTCCCCCTTAACCCTTAGTTCCCCTGTTTTGCAAAAATCTATCCGACCTGGTCTTATATATATTTCCTGGTGTAGTCTGAAGTGCTTCACTGTGCACAGAATTCTACCGATTCACCACTCTCTGGGAAAACACTTCCTCCTTATCTCTGTCCAAGATCTACATTCTGCATCTTGAGGTTGTGTCCCCTAGTTCTGGTTTCATCTACCAGTGGAAACAACTTTCCTGCCTCTATCTTATCCATTCCTTTCTTGGTTTCATATGTTTCTATGTCCTATAACTCCAGGCCACAGTCTTCAAATGAACTCAGAAAAGGAAGAAGAAAGATATTAAAGATAGAAATAGAGCTGAATCAGAAGATGCAAGCAAAAGACTGTTCGTTAGGCGCTATCATCCTAAACTCCTCCCTTCGATTATAAGGCAGGTAACATAATAAAGGAAACTACCTTCACTCCATCTTTAAGGCAGTAATGACCATCTTTACGAATGGGGGGGGGGGAGCGCTTGTGGCCAGGCTACAAGTACAGTGTGCGAATATGTTACATCAACGGTGGTGATGGGAATTATGAAAGCTGATAATATACAACAATTTGTTCATTTAATCGCAATCCTATCTTTGGTCAGTCATTGGGAGTGAGAAAACGTTTAAGTCGTTGGAGATTTGGTGACATCGTGACGTCATCTTCTAGATATTTTTCTAATAATTTGCGAACAGTACATAACTTACAGCGTCCATTTGTTTTAGACTGAAAAGGATTTCCTCGCAGCACACAGGAATCTGGAATGCCTTTAATATTGTTTGATCCCTCTGTCCTTACACACAACGAGGTATTGAGGCGCAGTAAAGAGTTATAACGTGTACACTACAAAGTGCTGTGTGAGATTATAAGGGGGGTAACGCATTAAATAATATACCTTCGCTCCATCAGTAAAGCAATGAAGGCGTTAATTCCGGACTGGATTTTGGTGGGGCCATTTTCCCAGTACAGTGCCCAAACCTATTCATTCAAGTGGTGGGGACGGAGATAATTAAGTTTGATACTGTGCAACAAAAGGCTAATTTACTCTGAATCCTCTCCTTGGTCAGAGATTGGTGAGAGACAGCGGACGCCGCTGGAGATTTAATGACGCGGTGACGCCATTTTTAAATAGGTTGAATATTAACCTGCGGAAGATACATGAATTCCAGCGTCCATTTTCTTTAGACACGAAGAGGTTTCTTAAATGTTGTATGATTTTAATTATAAATTACTTGATCACTGTTCAACACTTAAAAGTTGTTTAGATTGTGAACAGATTGAGAATATCGAATATTTCACAAGAACTGAACATTTGTGAGTTCAGTTGAAAGAGAAACAGAGTTAATGCGTGCGTGAATGAACGGAAGGCAGTCGTGTGATTGTTAGCATTGTATTGAACGGATATTTGAATTAATCTTTCGTATTACCCTTTCTGCAAATGTACGCTTCATGGTTTGAAATAAATTTGCAGGAACATTTGAGTATCAGAGACTGCTTCTTTTTCCGAAATTGTCTAAAGTTTATGTATGAGAGCCTCAATCGCCACATCTGATTTCCCTTTGTTCTTTAGAATATTTGAGAAGGATTTTCATTCTAGGAATTAACTGCTGGTCCTATATACGCCAGTTTTCAGCAACAATTTTGCAGGAAGAAACATTGGAGCTAAGATTTTTGTTTCGCCTTACCTGCGTATTTTGATTGCATTCTTGTGTCGGTTTGCTTTAGATTTGATTCAAAGCGAGAAACGGATTCCACACTGGGCATGAGAAATGAAAGTTAAATGGATCGCGTATGAGTGCATCTGTTCCGGGTAAGATAATCCCGCTATTCAAATGTAAATTGATTTAAGACACATTTGTGTGTACTAGAATTGGGAATTTCGGGTGGCTGGCTCACTTGGGAAGCATCAAGTGAAGCTTCTGAATATTTTGGAATGCTGATTTTGAGTTGCAGGGTTCCATTGGAAAAAATATGTTTTGTTGCAATTGTAGTATCTACCCAGTAATAACTAAAGTGATTCCAGTTTAGATAGGGTGCAGTTTCAGTCCGGATTCAGATCTTTGATTTCAAACTCAGCCCCAAATTAGTAAATTATCCAAATCCTGCAGAATGGTCAAATTAAAGTCTCTCAGAACACTATAACAGCAGACTCTAGATCTACTTGTAAAGTGTGTAATAGATTCCACCATCCTTACGGATCATCACTAGCCACTGTCCACCAGGCAGTATACACTCCATCCACGAACTAATGGGCCTCTCATTCTTTTGACAGTTCTGAATCTATGCAGCCAGGTTTCACTAGATCCCAGGCCACCTGCATTTTTGAAAGTGTGCATCATCGGGAACCCAGTCTAATACGTCACAAAAAATAATATATCCCACATTGATTCTTCTCTTTCATCTGCCTGTTCTTTTTTTCACTTTTCAATATGATTTATTCTGGCTCATAAGGGACACAAAGCCGTACTGACTGTCCCCAAGCAGAATACGTTTTTCCGTTAAGAAGCCTCTCCAGTTCCTTGCCCACTACTGGCCGAAGACGCATTGACCTGTAATACTCATGACTATCCCTATTACTTTTCTTGTACAAAGAAATAACATTTGTCATTCTCCAAACTTCCCGTACTACCTCTGTGGCCTGTGATGACGCAAATGTCATGTCCAAAAGCGCAGCAATATCTCTGCTCGCTTTCTCCAATTACCTGGATTGCATACCTTCTAGCACCGGGAAATGGATAATATTCCTGTAATACCAACTTCCAGCTCGTAATTATAAACACCTGCATGCCGCAACACACCTGCCCTTTTCCGCTGTATCCACATTCATCAAGGTCTCCCTCACTGGTGAATACCGAAGCAAAGTATCATAAAATGACTTTTACTGACTCTTTGCACTCCAGACTCATGCTTCCTCTTTTTTCTCTGATCTCTCCAACTCTCTCTCTTTCTCTTCATTCTCCTGTCTTTCACCTACCCTAATGCGGCCCTCCCATGTCTTCTCAGGTCCCCTTTTTTTATTTCTCTAAGTCCATTGTGAAATCCCACCTAGCTACATTGTGACTTTCCATTGCCCTGCCTGATCCTTCCTTCCAAAACCTTAAGTATATTTATTTCTTCTCCTTGAAGAGGTGTTCCACACCTTTTATCAATCAGCGTTACTTTATGGGGCTATCCGATTCCCGCCTCAAGGAAAGAAGCCAATGCTGAACCCCAGTCAAGTGCTCCATTGACAATCTCCATATTTCTCTTGTGCATTTCAAAGAACAAATCGCTTCCTTAATTCGACTCCCACGTTCCTACCAAACAGTGTCAATTAAATACATTCTATATTGTTTGCTCCTATCCCAGTGTAAAGTTTGTCGAATAGCTGTACTCCATCGTTCTGAATTCTGACACGCGGAGAGATCAGATACCTGACCCACTTCACTTCCTATTATCAGCACCAACTCGTCCACCTGCCCGCTACTTGTGCCAGGTCTCCTTCCTAGAAACACCTGAGAAATTCTGTCAAATCTAAACATTTTAAAAGGAGGAATTGCCTGTGAATATTAGTGAAGCCGTGTTCATTTATCACCTGTGCAAAAGTTATCTCCCCATCTGTCATGGTCTCTGGGTGTTGTTTTCGTTTTAGTGATGGGAGCTCTGTACAGAATACTCTCAAACGAGTGTTTCTTCCATTCTTACTTTAGAGTTCCACTCACAGTCAACTGAAAGACAGTATCCTCCCTTTCCGCAGCTGTGATACGATCACAATTTCCCTGTTTTTAAAGGGCTTTCCCTTTACTCTCTTTTACCTGACTATGAGCATTTTGAAACATCGAACCCGAAAATTCCGGACGTCATTCCTCCCCTTGCGATTGAATTGACTTTGTTTCCTACATCCTTCACATACATGATGAATAAAAATATTTAAGTTACTTCTCCGTCTAAATGTGCAATGTAAATCCTAGTAATTTATAATAATTTATATAAATATAACAGGCAATGTAACATAGCAAAACATTCAAATCTGCTTGAGCTAATCAGTTTAATGACCTGGTGAATGAGTCTGTCCCGGAGCCTATTGGCTTTTATGCGGCGGTAACGTCTCCAGAGTAATTGTCAAATCTCTGCGATAGTTTATTCATTACTGGATGACTAGGCATATGATTGCTTCAATCCATGACACATACCTACTGATATTCTAAACTGTTCTATTCAAAAACTTCGGTGAATTGCAATTGGAGTGGGCGTTATCTACACAGATGGCCATTTAATGTAAACATATACCTCATTCCATTCTTCAGCTCTTGTCTGAATTTCCTCTGTGTCAGTGTATAGATACAAGTATTGGTGCACACACTGAGAGTTTGCAACATAAAGCCAAATTGCTGTAGTATATATACCGGGGAACTCAGATATCTGTCCAGGAAATAGTAATTTTCCGTTTGCCAATTCAGGGAATGAACAACGTAAGGCATCCAAAACAATATGAAATTAGCTGAAATTGCGAACAATAAAATCATCGATTTTCTGCGGTTTTCCACCTCGGTATCTTTCTGTTTATCGCTGCTCTTCCGAAGCCCTCTGCGGACTCTGTTTGCCGCAATTATATGTCTTACTGTTAATCCATTGAAAATAAGAATTAAGCCGATAGGTAGCATCGGTGATAAAATGCTATCCAGTAATTCGATTCCTTTCCACACGGGTAAAGTAGCGTATTCATGTGTGAGGGCGCAACGCCACGGTATGTTGTCAATGATGACGTAAGGTTCAATAGCAAAGTAAAACGGGACACTTCTCCCGCAGCTCACTATAATCACGGTCACCATAACCACCGTTGCGGTTCTCTCAGTGCAGTATCGTTCCCCGAACTTTCGACAACATATTGCGATGAAACGATCGAAGGTAAAGCTGACCGTAAACCAAACAGAACAGTCCCTCGTTACAACCCTAAATACAAGGTTCAGAGCGCATACCGGAGTGATGAGCAGGGCTCTGGAATAAATGTAGATATTGTTGGTCCGGTCCAGTAAAGCGAAAACTATAACCGCCATCATATCCGCTGTTGCCATTCCAACCAGGTAACGGGTGATGCATTTGGAGAGTCCGCATTTTCCCCGAGATAGGATCACAATCGCCGTTAAATTAACTACAGGAAATTTGGAGAGACAGAAAAAAAAAAACAACAACACAGAATTATCGTTAGCTGCTAATATCTGAAGTCCCACCATTTTTCCAATGCTATGCAGGATATGATCTTTTTAAAATTTGGAAGTGAAATGCAGAAACGGACAGAATGAGCAATGGGTTGGCGACTTCCTGACAGATTAGAACCGGGCATCTGATTTTCACGTCTCTCGTACTGGTGAAGGTCAACCGCTCCATAAACAACGCCATTTCCATTATTTGAGGTAAAATAGCTGAAGGGTTTATTTGTGGTAAAATCGTGAGATTTAATGCATAAGTTATATTTCAACGTTTTATGCAAGAACTGACCTGTGTGTCTGTGTTGGACTGGCCAGTCAGTTGAAACCTTTCCTATCTGGAAATGCGACCACTATCGGTTCAGAATGCTGAGCAAGTTGAAATTATGGAACTATGGCAATAGCGGCACCAACGTCATTGACAAACGAAATAAAAAGCATCACATAGAAACAATATAGAAGCTGAATAGCAAAATTATCAGATGTTTGAACCCTCAATTCTGGAAACATATTTCAGACGAAGGTAGCATCTGTGCATAGTAAAATTCCAAAGAGTGCAGCGGAACAAAATCAAGATACCACAAATTAAGTGACCTGCTCCAGTACCTTACCAGGGATACCGATCGCAACAATTGTAGGATAGAAAATGCCCACGATGTAGAATATAGGCGGATATCCCATAATCCGTCAGAGGCAGCGTTCAGTTGCACGAAACTTTCTGACTGCTCATATGGACTGGTGGCAGGTTTTACGGAGTTATATATAAGTGAGAGCAAATCCACTGAGACAATTACTGTGGTTATCACATCCGTCGCGTGAGGGACAACCAGCGAAACAAACATTTACATTAAAATGTTTTTCTCGCTCTGTCACCGTACCATGAATTCGTCTAGCCAAGGGATGTTACAAGTTATTAACTTTTAAACAAAAGATAATATGAACGTTACCAATGTACTTTTCAAGATATCTGACGTCAGCTGCTGAAATGGGAGATTTTCTGATAAGTGTTGGTTCTAACGTAGACAATCATCCTGCACAAACAACATGAACAATCAACTTCAAACAAATTTATTTTGTCACATTCAGCGGAGCACAATCGCTTCTAAAATTGAGGGCGGGACACCAGTTCAACAGATGAAATAGGGTACAATTTATTGAGGGGGAAGTTAGGATAATTTTTTCTGTCGCTTGTATCAGTCATTTCGAGTCATTTGAACGACGAAAGTCAAAGTAACAGCTGATGACAGGTAGTACATATGTTCTTCTGAGCGTATAAAGGAGATCGACAGTTATATTCCACGAACCTTTGATAATATAAAGTTACGCGGCCATACGGCTTGTGGACGGATTGATGAACGTTCTTTTCTCGAATAGCAGAGAGTGGATGGTTGATTCTTTGACTCTGACAACTGTAGTGCAGGGACTGCTGTTAGGCCCATTGTTTATTTTAATCATGCATTCTAATGACACAGATATCGGTGTAGAAACCTGAATAAGAAGAATTGCGGACGATTTCAAAGTTCGAGGCGTTGTTCCGGCCAGGAACTCTATCCAAGCTTGTAGCTTGATGCTGTCCTGCTAGGAAATGGGCTGAAAAATGGCAGATGACATTTAATACAGACACCTGTGAGATAGTCAGAGTTTCGAGGAAAGATACAACAGGTTTCGACTCATATATTGAATATGTGGACTTTAGTGTGCAGTATTTAAAAAGAGACCTGGCGAAACAGATCGATAATTCCAGGAAATCGGTGTCACGGGCAGTTCGTCTCGTAATGAGCTCTGATCACATTGGCCTTCACAATCAGATCACTGAGTACACGAATGGGGACGTTCTGTTGGATCTGTACAACACGTTGGTGAGGCCGTCATAGAATTTCGTGGGCTGTTCTGCCCATCTACTTACAGTTTTGAAATATCATTAAGCTTCAAAATGTCCAGCGATAATTTGAAAGGAAGAGTTCGGGAAATGAACAAGGTGAATGCACGCCGATTTTTTTCCCATCCAGGGTCTATATTGTAGACACTATAGAGAGGGTGGGTGGATACTAGAGAGGGAGTGCAGAGGAGATTTACAAGGATGTTGCCTGGAATGGAGAGCGTACCTTAGGAGAACAGGGCCTTTTGTTCTTGTAGTGACAGAGGATGAGACGTGAACTGACAGAGGTGTATAAGATGAGGCAAGTCATTGATCGCGTGGATGATCAGATTTTTTTCTTCCCCCTTCCCCCAGGTTCAAAATGGGTAACACAAGAGGGCATAGGTTTAAAGTGTTTCAAAATAGCTACAGAGGGGATACAAGGGGTAAGTTCTTCACACAGAAACGAGGTAGTGGAACCGGATACAGCATGGTATTTTAAGAGTATTTTAGAAACGTACATGGAGCTTAGAAAAATAGAGGGCTATGCACTCTGGAAAGTCCAGGGAGTTTCTAGAGTAGATTACATACTTGGCACAACATTGTGCTCCAAAGGACCTGTAATGTGCTAAAGATTTCTGTGTTCTATGTTTTGTCCTTTGAGTGAATCTACAACTGGAGGTCATAGGCTTGGGCAGAAATTTGAAACATGCAAGAAGTGTATGTAGTAGAAGTTATTCACTCAGACGGTCGAGCGAGTGTGGAAGGAACTGCAAGCGTAACTAGAAGATGCGGATTCAATCGTATCATTTCAGTGCAGGTTGTGTAGTTACGTGGATGAGAGTGGGATAGAGGGTGCAGATATATGCAGTGGGACGGAGGATCACAGAGGGATGACCTAGATGTACGCAAGTGCATATTTCTCTGTAGTAATAACCTGTGACTTCATGACTCTCTCTGTCCCATTTCCCTATCTAGTATCCTCTCTATTTCGTCACCAATCTAAGTGTGTGCAGAACAGAGGGTGTGTTCAAACTCAACTTTCAATCTCATTTCCTTCTACTTTTGTACAAACTACTCTGTGCCAATTGTGGAATTCGTACCGAATAGCGGCCCTCAACTTATTGGAAAATAAGTCTTACAATTCTACATCCAGTGTGGAACTTGTACCAGTGTGCAAGCCTTTGTTGCCAGGTGAATGCCTCACGTCTGCATCCACCGTGGAGCTGGTATCGATGCGTAATATGCAGAACTGGTATCATCACTATGGGCTGACTCACCACTCTGTATGGATTGCGAACAATCACTGTTGCGAGGCCCTCGGCTTCCTTGAGAATACCTCAGCACTGATAACACGCTTTTCTCTTTCACACTGTGAATACAATTTGTTAGGCTGACTGCGCTAGTCTCACCGTGTGATTCAGCCTTTCTTGTAAATTGCTTTCTATCAGTAACTCCGAAACACATTGCCATTGTTTGCGACGGCAATTCCTTTCAATCCTTTCTCTGCCATTGCATTATCTACTGCGCAATTAATCAATACAACCTGTTGATTGATCAATACATCAACGCTCGTACTAGTTTTGTTGATTACGGCTATATTTGTGTTGTTACCAAGGTGTCATTTATTGTCCGTCTCCAATTGCTCCTCCGACGGCAATGATTAACTTCTCTTTTACAGGATTGCAGCCTTTCCAGTTTCGCATAGGAAGAGGTAGAGAGTAACAGTGACGGACGGAGATATATTTCTCGGCAAAACAGGTTTCTGACTCACACGGGAACTATGAGATAGCGAGATCCTCTGTGGTCATTGTCCAGACGCTGGAGGTGCTGCCTGGACGAGCACAGAACACGGTTCACACAGCAGAATGAAACGTGATGAAGCGGGGGTCTTTGCTTGATGACATCAACATTCCTACTGACTTGCTGAAGATTTAAGTGTGGAATATTCCATCATACTCTTGTTCCGTGTCAGCTGTGGGCAAAAAGTAGGATAGTTTAGGAGGCGAGTCACAGAGCAAGTCTTCGATGTGAATCTATGCATCCTGTCGCAAGGCAGTTTGAAACTCATTTTGCCAATCTACCTGGGATTCACTGGGCTCCATTCTTATAGACCGATCGCCAATGTCAAGAAGCATTGATTTTAGAGGCTGAATGCGAAGCGATAGTGTTCCACAATGCGGTACCGGAATCTATATTGGGTGTCAACAATGTGGTCTGAGGAATTCCTGTTGAAGACGGAGGGAGTTACGAAGGAGGAATGCTGGAGATGTGTTTAGTTAACAACCTGAAGATCTATTTTTTCCCCTCCAGCTATACGAAGAATGTGGAATCCATAGAAGGCGCGCAGAGGGAACTTACAAAGATGTTACCTGGAGCATGCTTTATGAAAATAGGTTGAGTGAACTCGGACATTTTTTCTTTGGAGCGACTGAGAATGAGAGGTGATGGTGGATAGAGATGTCTGAAACGATGAGAGGCATTGATCGTGTGGATAGTCAGAGTTTTTCCCAGGACTGAAATGGCGAGCACGACAGGGCACAGTTTAAAGGTGCTTGGAAGTAGGTACTGAGGAGATGTCAGCGGCAAGTTGTTTTTTTTTCCACAGAGAGTGGTGAGTGCATGGAATTGACTGCCGGCGACGGTGGTGGTGGCCGATACGATAGGGTCTTGTCAGAGACTCCTGGACAGGTACATGAAGCTTAGAAAAATAGAGAGCTATATGTCACCCCAGGTAATTTCCAAGGTAAGGACAAGTCCGGCAGAGCTTTCTGCGAGGATGGGCCGGTATTGAGCTGTAGGGTTTTTATGTTTCTATGACGCTGGAGGAAAGTAGGAGTAAATTCTCCAGAGAGTGAGACATAGATGTCGAGAAATATTCACCCGTTTCAGGGTGATAATATCGTTCAGTCAATCAAAGGTTAGGCAAATTGTTGCAAAATCAAACAATGTAACCTGCAAAATATTGATGATTACTATCTGAATTAAATGGAAATGCAGGAAACCGCATCAAATTTCAAGCGTGTGAATATGGTTGATCAGGATCTTCAATTGGAGATATCTAAGGACACGGGTCTATTTACATGCTGGAAAGTGTTTTGCTGCCAACTCTGCTACTAAAATTCCAGATGGCGTATCTCCGGTGAATACAAGTACTGTCATTGTCATCCTGAAAATGTTTTTGTACTGGTCAAATAAATATCGCAAATGTTTATTATGGTAAATATAATCAACTACAACCAGCAATGAATTACTAACGGCTCAGTGTATCGTGGGTCTTCCGTCATCAGTGACACGTATACAATGGCTCTCCTTTAATGGCAGGGAGTTTTTTTTTTACGTGGGTCACATGTAATATCGCAGAACGACACTTTCTAACAAGTAAATAGACCTGTGTCCTTAGGTAACTCCAATTGAAGATCTTGATCAACTGTCCTCACACGCTTGAAATTCGGGGTGGTTTCCTGCAGTCTGCTTTAATTCAGATAGTAATCACAATTATTTTGCAGGTTACATCGTTGGTCTTTGCACAATGTACATTTGCTTAAGATTACCCTGATTACCCTTAAGATAAGTCCCTGTCATTAACAGAGAGCCATTGTGCTCTGTTAATGATCAGATTGCATACTTATTTAGTGCACAATATACATGCTTTGAAATTTACTAATTGTTAATATTTTTCAAATTAGCAGCTTAAATTTTGTGACAAAATATAATCTCCAAGACCGTTCTATTTAAAATGTGATAAACAGTTACTTATTGGCACAACTGGTGGCGGGCCTGCTGTACTCTACCCAGAGGCAGCTCGTCCACTTTTCGGCCTCTCCTAAAATTCAGCTCCTACGGGTGGCTCCGGGTAACGGTTTGCATCTGAAAGTGGCAACCGCTAGTACGGCGCTTCGACAGGCGGGCTAAACCAGTTGGGAGTAGCCAGGAAACTTGAACCCTCGTGAGTTAGGGATTTGCTTACCGCAGCATTTGAAGCCAGTTCCCGGACTCGGTGGATGAGATCAACTACAAGATGCAGTAACCAATAAGGCGGTGCCGAAAGCTTCATGGAGAGCGAAAGATAAAACAAGGCACAGAAGGCGTCACGGCTACCGCTGCAGCCGAGGCATTCTCCAACCTTGACGTTCTTTCCTGCCATTGGACTAAAACTTAAGCTTTAAGTTTTAAGAACAAAATAGATAGGTATATGGATGGGAGAGGTCGGCAGGGTTATCGACTGGGTGCGTGTCGATGGGAGTAGCTGAATAAAGTTTCGGCAGAGACTAAACGGGCCGTATGTTATCTTTTCCGTGCTGTAGTGTTCTAGTTTTGAGGCTGAGAGAGTGGAACTGCCCCAAAGCAACATCGTTTTCGCTATGAAATTCTGCATTCACAAGTTACGCCATCATTGGAAACGACGGACAATCAACACTGCCAAATAAATAAATGGGCGTTAGAAATGAAACAACAGACAAATCGGCTAGGACATAACCCATTTATATTCTCTCAGAATTTTACTCTGCACGGTTTTCACAATCATTTCAACTATACGTCTGTTTTCCAGTTATAATAATGCATATTTCTTAGAAATTCTCACCACAGCTATTTCAGAGAAAGAGATTTTCAGTTTATCGTCAATGGGCGTATATCAATAGATAGATACGTTCATAAATATATAGACAGATCGATTGAGAAGGATTACATTTACGAGACAGATAATTTGATTTTTCTGGGCTGTGAGGAGAAACTGAGGTTCTTTCCCTCCTTCCAAGGGATCCAGTACTACAATGAACAGGACTAGAGGAACATCACTTCCCACCCGGTGTTATCAGTGCCTTCTAACGAGCCACCGAACACATGTTACTTCTTTTCCAGATCCGTCAATTCTGCAATTTTATTATAACATCACATTCACACATAGAATATCACTGCTTATTCAGAACTATCTTCATGTATTCTGCTGAATTCATTGCCTGTCTAATCTCATGATGGACAGCAAAAATAGTAATACCATAAAATCATATCAACATCCCTCTTTATAAAAATACTCTAGCACAATCACACTATTAGTGGTGATCCCCTGCAATCAGATATCGCACTGTCGCTGAATATCAGAACATATTATTTATTTATTTATTCTTCAATGTCCACTCCCTTGCAGCAAATAAAATGCTGATAACGCACAAATTACTAACTGCAGGATCAATGCCTAAAATATGTATCATTAATGGCATTTATAGCACCTTGAACAACAGAAGATGACGATGCGATGTGGACAGAATTTCTGTGCAACTTGTTTTTCAAAGGAGAGAGTTGTGCGGTCAATGTACCAAGCAGTGACCGAAACATCAGTGTACATAAAGACATTTAACCTCGACTTTTGGACACATTTTCGTACTCATATCATGTGTGACCCAGCGCAGAAGGAGAAATTTTCTTTTTTTTTCCTATCAACGTATTGGCCCATGTTTATTGGGCAGGGAATAAACGTGTAAGCTTTCTGTTGTTTCAAGCAGATGGTTTAGAAAAACAAGAGGGAATTATTGTGCATCATTAGTCAGATTAATTACAGTCAGGTGAGATGTAGTTAACTCGTTATAGATCGGCACTTGGCAGAAAAGCGAGACACGCTCAATTACATATTTGTGTACAATAAAATTGAGAGAGTTCTTAAGGATTTTGAAAAAATATGCAGCCTAAAACACAACCTCATAAATGTGCACAAGCTCAAGAAGGTGGAGGAGATATCCTTCTTGTTCAGCTCTTTCTCTTTTCCTCCTGTCATTTTCCAGCATCGGACACATACTTTCATTTATAGGATCAAACGCAATGTGGTAGATTTACACTGATGGCCTCTCACAATCATTGTTGTGAGCTTTCCGTTCAAATTTAAATCTGGGCTCGTACGCAGATCAGTGGAACAAGAATCAGGAGCTGCATATACATGTGTCACTTGTATTCAGTGGCAAGAGGTAATAGTCCCGATCTGGGAATTGAAAATTGAATAATTTACTGCGCAATAGTGTGTAGAGCTTTATATTGTACAACCGAACTTGACTGTGTTTCGTGTCACGAAGAACATTTTAGTTGCTGCTTCTCCAGAACAATTACTACACACACACTGACAATGGCATTGCTGGCGATGATGATGACGACATTGATATTCCAGGCTCATCACTGACCAGACTAATAATAGTGTTGGCTCTGCAGACTTACCAGTGACAATCATTTACTCATGGACATTGATTTAAGGTGACGATAGAGAATTAATGGGAAGTAGAGGGACCACTTTTAACCAGTGAATTGAGTAAGTGTGTGGGACGAGCTGTCCCAGGATGTGTTTGAGGAACACACTTTCAGAACATTCAAAATGCAATTGGGCAGTCCATGGATAAGAATGCTTTAACGGGATAAGTTTAAAAAGGAAGCAAATGAAGATAGCTTAGATGGTACGACCTGCCGTTTCTACATCCGTTTACTAAAACTATTTACTATAAGAACTGGAACATTAATAGCTTCTGCGATTCTGTGCATGAGTTGTGCTTCGTTTCCGATTTCGGTTACTTGTGGCAGTTGGATTTCTGTGGTCTTTCACGGAGGGCAAATTATGAAAAATCACAACGATTACAGATGAGGTAATTTTGCTTGTCAACATATGCAAGGTCAGTTTGAAGAACGGAAATGATGCATCTGGATAAATAGTGTCCTCTCACCCTACTTCTCTGCATCTAAGGGAGCAGCATCAGGTGCCATACTCCGGAACTATTTTTTTTTACCACTGTAGTGTGGGATCATGTACGGGCTTCGTTCCAAAGAATATATTTTAAAACTTATCTAATTTTCCTTTCTGTTTCAACAGCGGTATGTATGTATAATGAAATAAGGCACCGTGGAACTGTTGACGTCCGTAAATGTACAAATGTATCAGGATGATATGCAATCTACTCATCAACTACTTGAAGTAAATCAGGGAAAGGTAGATTGTAACGAATACCTATCGGCCATTCAGTGATCTGACCCATTGAATACTGGAGGGAAACCACTTGAAGAAAGCTAAACAAGCCAAAGCACATTTATGCTAACGCCACTTTGCCTCCCCACCACCAGTTTTCATTACCAACATTTAGACATAACAGACGAACAAAAAATCAGATTTTTGACAAATTTCCTATTTCCTTTAAAACACGTAACAGTAAAAAACGACATATTGCGTTCTTCCTTCTATGTTAAATGTGATTCTATCTTCCATGATAAGTTTTGCAACATGTTCTGATAAGTTTTGTGTGCAATTCAAAATTATCTAATAGCAGAAGCATATATCCTCACAGATTTTGCTCAACTACAGTTCGAATCAAGGGAAAACATTTCATGTCATTTCATAGAATATAATTAACGTCATTTCAAGGGTGTCTGTAATATCACAGGAGAGACGTCTTCTGTACTTAGCACGCTTGCCGTTCAATCTCTCAGGAAATGCAGAGCAGGCCTGAGCCAAAATCAGAGCAGTGGAGCGGATTCAGCGGGGAACGATAACTTCCATAACAGATCGAAAAATATAAAGCAGAATAACATCAGAAAACACAAAGCAAGGTGCAAGGGAAATTAAGCTCGTCCCATACACTTACTCACGTCATCGGTCAAAAGTGGTCCCTCCACTTCTTACTAATGCTCCCCGTCACCTTAAATCAATGTCAATTCGTAACTGATTGTAACTGGTATGTCGGCAGAGACAACAGTATGATTAGTCTGGTCAGTGATCGGCCTGGATTACCATTGTCGTCATCATCATGATCAGCAATGCCATTGTCAGTGTGTGGCACTAATTGTTATTGACAGATGACAAATTTACAGTAGTAATTGACAGATAGCTATCTCCATTTGTGCAGGGTACTATAAATGTCATTAATGATTAGACATCTGAGGTATTGATTCTGAAGTTTGTAATTTGTGTGTTTACATTTTATTTGCTGCAATGTGGCAGCCATTGACAAATAAATACATAACAAATATGTTCTGATGTCCAGTTGCAGTTATCCAGTTACTCTCTGACTCAGAAGCCTCTGACTATTCACACGATCAATGCCTCTCATCCGTTTATACATATCTATCAGGTCACCTCTCATCGTCCGTCGCTCCAAGTAAAATTACCAAGTCCACTCAACCTATTTTCTAAGGCATGCTCCCTAATCCTGGCAAATCTTTGTAAATCTCCTCTGCACCCTTTCTATGGTGTCCACATCCTTCCTATAGCTGGACAAAAGAAAAAAAAAAAGATCCTCATGTTTTTAATCTAACACAACTCTAGCATTACTCCTCCGTAACTTCGCACGTCTTCGACGAATCTTACAACAATAGAATTCCGTACACAGCCGCCAGCGCCTTCTGCGGTTTCTGCAGGTATCCCGTCACTCCCTTGTCCACTATCCCTCCGTACTAATCTCCTTTCTGGCATTATTATCACTGCAAACATTACAAGACAACTACCTGCATCAACACGTCCTCCCTCATTCCCATTGGTGAGACCCAATATAGATTCCGGTTCCGCATTGTGGAACACTGTCGCTTCGCATTCACCCTCTAAAATCCATGCTTTCTGCATTAGCGAATGAACGTGTGAACGTGTACAGTGCTGGTCCAGGCAGCACCTCCAGCGTCTGGACCAGGGGCCGGCAACCTTTACCACTGAAAGAGCCATTTGGACCCGTTTCCCACAGAAAAGGAAACACTGGGAGCCACAAAACCCGTTTGACATTTAAAATGAAATAACACTGCATACAATGTTTTTTTTGCCTTTATGCTATGTATAAACAAACTATAATATGTTGCATTTATGAAATCGATGAACTCCTGCAGAGAAAACGAAATTACATTTCTGCATGCAACAGAAACATTTTGAACTCCGAAAAAAAGACGTTGGGTTGAAGGTTACTTTTAAGTAAAATACTCAATGTCTATTTCAGTCCTTCTTGTATTTATTAAAAACGCCGAACTTAAATTGTCCGCCAGCAGCAAACCAAAAATAACGTCAGCCAGCTGTCAACCTGAAAAATAAAAGGACTATTTCACTGAACAATGAAAAAATATGAATATACGTAAAATAATAGGCAATTAAAATATTTATCATACTTGTTTAATGGGATTTCTGCTCCTGGACCTCAGCGCACAGCGTCTGCACATCAGGGCTGTATGATGTCACCTTCATCTTTACACAGGATCGCAAGCTGTCATCTGTGAGGCGTGCGCGATGTTTGTTTTTAATAAAGTTCATGTTGGAGAACACCTGCTCACATACATATGTGGATCCAAAGATCGACAGGACTCCAAGCGCATACTTTTTAATGTTTACATAAATGTCGGGGATAGCATTCCATGTTTCGAACACAAGTTTGTCCGGTTTGGGGAGGTTTTCAATATCACTCCATTTGTGATTCTGAGCAAGAACGTCCTTCTGACGGGCAACATCTTCAAGGTCTGCTGTCAAGCGTCTAAACTTGGACACCCATTTGTCTTTGTCGGCTATGTCGGCCAGTTCCATCTCAAGATCAGTTTGACTCACACCTGCCAATGCAGTCGTATTCAGTAGGGATAGATCGATGCTTAGGGGAGTGACCGGGAAGGATAATGTGTTTTTTTCCTCTCTGAACTCACAGAAGCGTTTCCCAAACGATGTTTGCATTGCGATGATTGCAGAATGTAAATACTCCGAAATTATCATGTCGTGAGCTTGTTTGAACTCTCTCAAATTGGGGCAGTGAGACAATGTGCCTTTGTGTAAATCTCTGGCAAGCACTGTCAACCTGCGCTCGAATGCCAAAACATCCTCCAACATGTGCAGGGCAGTGCGTCCTTTCCCCTGAAGAGCTGTGTTCAGCGTGTTCAGGTGCGGCGCTGTCATGTCTACCATGAAGTGTAGCTTTTCCAGCCACTCTGGCTGTTCCAGCTCAGGAAAGGTGAGCCCTTTGCTGCTCAGGAAAGTTTTCACTTCTTCCAGACACGCGACAAAGCGTTTCAGCACCTCCCCTCTGGATAGCCACCGGACTTTGTTGTGCAGTAGGAGATCAGAATATGCGCTTTCTAGCTCGTCCAGTAAAAAACGGAATTGACGGTGATTTAAACTTTTTGCCATTATTTTACTGACAATCTGAATGACAACATCCATTACTTCTGTGCATTCCGGAGGAAATGTTTGAGCGCACAGTGCCTCTTGGTGCAAGATGCAGTGAAAAGTCAGCAGCTTTCTGTCCAGCGACTTCTGCAGTAAAGCCACAAAACCCTTGTGCGCTCCTGTCATACTTTGTGCCCCGTCAGTAGCTACTGACACCAAGTGGGTGGGCTTTATTCCTTTGGCTCTTAAACAATTCAAGACAGCCTCACAGATGTCCTCCCCCCGTGTTTGGCCTTTTAGAGGTATCAACTCAATCATTTCTTCCTGTGGCCCGGTTTTCATCAGTCACTTTTCTTTTTCTTTTAGAATTCTCCATAGTTAGCCTACCTTGGATCGAAAAATTAAAGAAATCGCGCACTGGCGGGTGTCAGGCATTGGCAGTGGTGACGTATATTAATAGCGACAAAAACACGTTTTATTTTGATTGTACAAAATCACCATAATCTTCAAATTTAGAATTATATTTCAAAAACTAACAAACTAACATAAAATACATTTTAATTAAATACTCATCATTTATTTTCCAAAGCCACAGGGAGCCGCAGCACAGAGATGAAGGAGCCGCATGCGGCTCCGGAGCCGCGGGTTGCCGACCCCTGGTCTGGACCAATGACCACAGTTGCAGGGGAACTCACCACCTCAGAGTCCCCGTGTGAGTTAGAAACCTGCTTTGCCTAGAAATACATCTACGTTCGTCACTGTTCTTTTTATCTCTTCCTATTCGCCACTGGAAAGGCTGCAATCCTATAAAAGAGAAGTTAATCACTGCCATCGGAGGTGCAATTGGAGCCAGATAATAAATGATGCCTTGGTAACAACACAAACACCGTAGAAAATCAACAAAACTAGTACGAGTGTTGATGTATCGACCAATGAACCGGATGTATTGATTAATGGTGTAGTGGACAATGAAATGACGGAGTAGGAATTGAAATGACTTGCTGTCGCAGCAAATGTCAACTGTTTTCGAGTTACTGATAGAAAGCAATTTACAAGAAACGGTGTATCACACGGAGAGACTAGCGCAGTCAGCCTCACAAATCATATTCAAAGTGTGAGAGGGAAAAGCGTGTTATCAGCGCTGAGATATTCTCAAAGAAGCCGACGGCCAGGCATCAGTACATGTTCCACAATGCATACCGAGTGGTGAGTCAGCCCACAGTGATAATACCAGTTCCGCACATCGCACTTCGAGACCAGCTCCACGATAGATACGGAGAGTCGAGTCATCCTCCAGTGATAGCATATTCGCACACGGAGACCAGTTCCACGATAGATACAGACGTGAGACTCTCTCCAGTCAGCCGAGGGCTGCGCATTGGTACAGGTTCCACCCTGGATGCAGAGTGGTGAGACTTTGTTTTTTCCAATAAGCCGAGGGCTGCCCATCGGTACTAGTTCCACAATAGGCACAGAGTAGTGTAGGTTTCAGGATCAGAATGAAATAAGCTTGAAAGTTGAGCTTGAACACACCCTCTATTCTGCAAATAATTAGATTGGTGACTAAAATGAGAAGACATTGAATGGGGAAATGGGACAGAGATAGTCATGATGTCACAGATTATTACTACAGAGAAATAGGCTCTTCCGTCTATCTAGGTCATCCCTCTGTGATCTTCCACCTCACCCCACTTATCTTCACCCTCCGTCCCTCTCTCATCCACGTACCTACACAACCTTCACTGAAATGATACAATTGAATCCGAATCTACCACTTACGCTTGCAGTTCCTTCCACACTCTCTCGACTCTCCGAGTGAATAGCTTCTACTACATACACTGCTTGCATATTTCAACTTTCTCCCCAAGCATATGAACTCTCGTTGTAGATTCACTCTAACGATGGAATATAAAACATGTTGCAAATACTCCACATTGCAGGCCTTTCGGTCCACAATGTTGTGCCGAATATGTAACTACTCTAGAAACTCCTCAGACTTTCCCGAGCGCATAGCCCTCTATATTTCTAACATTTATGTACCTGTCTAAAAGACTCTTAAAATGCCCTATTGAATCCGCTGCCACTATGGCCGCCGGCACTGCATTCAATGCACACACCACTTTCTGTGTGAAAAAGCTGCCCCTGGCATCTCTTATGTACCTATTTCCAAGCACTCTAAAACTATACCCTGTTGTGTTAGCCAGTTCGGCCCTGGGAGAAAAACAGAGACTATTCACGCGATCAATCACTCTCTTCATCATATACTCCTCTTTCAGGTCATCTCTCATCCTCTGTCACTACAAGGAGAAAAGGCCCTGTTCTCCTAAGGTACGAGATCCATTCCAGGTCACACGCTTGTAAATCTCCTCTGCACTCCCTCTCTAGTATCCACGCACCCTCGCTATAGTGTCTATTGTATGGACCTTGAATGGAGAAAATCTGCATGTTCATTTCCCTAACTCTTCCTTTCAAATTATCGCTGGGCATTTTTAAGCTTATCGAAATTACTAAAACAAACGACAGAGAAAATGATCCTATCTTGCCCTTCAATAAATTGTACCTTATTTTACTGGCCGAGCTGATATCCTGCCCTCAATGTCAGAGATGAATGTTGTCCGCTGAATGGGACAAATTAAATCTGATTGAAATTGATTGTCCATGTTGATTGTTCAGGATGATTGTCTAGGCTAGAAACAACACTGATCAGAAATGTCCCATTTCAGCAGCTGACGTCAAATGTCTTGGAAAGTAAATTGGAAAGGTTCGTATTATAATTTGTTTAGAATTTAACAACTTGTAACATCCACTGAGGATCCGATTCATGGCAGGGTTACAGAGTGAGAAATGTACTTAAATGTAACTGTTTGTGTAGCTGGTTGAGCTCATGCGACAGATGCTATAACCACACTAATTGCCTCAGTGGAATTACTCTGAATTGTATATAACTCTGAATCACATGAACACTTGGAAGCTTCCGTGCAACTGACGGAATATGGGATATCCAGCGATTTACTACATCGCCGGCGTTTTCTATCCTGCAATTGTAGCGATCGGTATCCCTGGTAAGATACTGGAGCTGGTCACTCTGTGTATGGTGCCGTCGCCATCTTGCTTTCGTTCATTTGCGCTGTTTGGACTTTTACTAAGCACTGATGCTGCCTCCGACTGAAATGTATTTGCAGAATTGAGGATTCAAGCATTTGATAGTTTTATCATTCAGCTTCCATACTGTTTCTATGATATGTGTTTTCTTTTTAAATTTTATTTGTTAATTACTTTGGTGCCGATATTGGTAAAATTACACAGTTTCACCTTGCTCGGATTTCTGAACCGACAGTGGTCGTTTTTCCAGATCAGAAGCTTTTTTCAACTCACCGGCCAGTAGAAAATCGACACTCAGGTCTATTCTTCCATTAAAAGCTAGATTGTAAATTATGCATTAAATCTCATGATTTCGCCACAAATAAACCCTTCAGCTATTTCACCTCAAACAATGGAAATGATGTTGTTTATGGAGCGATCGACCTTCACCGGTTCGTGAGACGGGGAAATTAGATGCCCGTTTCTCATCTGCCGGAAGGTCGGCGACCCACTGCTAATTCTGTCTGTTATTGTCCAGCCGGTGTGCACGGACAGAGTCCGCATAAATTGAATTTATGCTTCTCACTTCCAAAAAAAAATCATATCCTGCGTAGCATTGAAAAAAAGTGGTATTCAGAGATTTGCAGCTTATGATAATTCTGTGTTAATTTTATTTTTTTCTCTACAAATTTCTTGTAGTTAATTTAACGGCGATTGTGATCCTATCTCGGGCAAAATGCGGACTCTCCAAATGCATCACCCGTTACCTGGTTGGAATGGCAACAGCGGATATGATCGTGGTTATAGTTTTTGCTTTAGTGGAACAGACCAACAACATCTACATTTATTCCAGATCCCTGCTCATCACTCCTGTATGCGCAGTGACAGGCGTATTACTTATTATATCGAGGGACTGTTCTGTTTGGCTTACGGTCAGTTTTACCTTTGATCGTTTCATTGCAATATGTTGTCGAAAGCTGCGGGAACGATACTGCACTGAGAGAACAGCAACGGTGGTTATGGTGACCGTGGTTATAGTGAGCTGCGGGAAAAGTGTCCCGTTTTACTTTGTTGTTGAACCTTACGTCATCATTGACAACATACCGTGGCGTTGCACCGTCACACATGAATACGCTACTTTACCCGTGTGGAAAGGAATGGAAATACTAGATGGCATTTTAACACCATTGCTACCAATCGGCTTAATTCTTAACTTCAATGGGTTTACAGTAAAACATATCATTGCGGCAAATAGAGTCCGCAGAGGGCTTCGGAAGAGCAGTGACAAACAGAAAGATACCGAGGTGGAAACCCGCAAAAAATCGATGATTTTATTGTTTGCAATTTCAGCTAATTTCATATTGTTTTGGATGCCCTATGCAGTTCATGCCCTGAAATGGCAAACGGAAAATTACTATTACCTGGACAGATATTTGAGTTCCCCAGTATACATACTACAACAATATGGGTACATGTTGCAGACTCTCAGTGTGTGCACTAATACGTGTGTCTATACACTGACACAGAGGAAATTTAGACAAGAGCTGAAGAATGGAATGAAGTATGTTGTTACGTTAAATAGCCGTCTGTGTAGATAACACAGACTCCGATTGCAATTCAGCGGAGTTTTAGAATAAAACTGTTTAAAAAACGGTAACCTTAGCGAACATATCATAAGTCAAACAATCATGTGCGTGGTCACCCTGAAATGATTAAATTCCAAACTATCGCAGAGATTTAACAACTATCAGGGAAACTTTACCACAGCATTAAAGACAGGACCAACAGGGACCGGGACAGCTTCTTCCACCGGGCCATCAAACCGATTACCTCACGCTGCTTTGAGTGTTTTCTATGTTACATTGACAGTTCTGTTTCTTATAACTTATTATAAATTACTAGGATTGCACATTACACATTTAGACGGAGACATAACTTAAAGATTTTTATTCATCATGTATGTGAAAGATGTAAGAAATAAAGTTAATTCAATCCGAAGGGGAAGAATAATTTCCGGACATCTCGGGGTTCACATGTTTCAAAATGCTCAATAGTCGGGTAAAAGAGAATAAAGGGAAAGCCTTTTTAATACAAGAAGAGTGTGATAGTATCAGAGCTGCGGAAAGGTGGGATTGTATGTTAATAGACTGTGAGTAGAACACAGAAGTAGGAAGGGAACGAACACTCATTTGAGAGTATTCTGTACAGAGTTCCCAAACCCAAAGCGAAAACAACACACAGAGACAGTGACAGATCGGGAGACAGATTTTGCACAGGTTCCTACATTAACACGGCTGTTGTCTCTGGCAACTTAAACATCAATGATATTCATCGGTAATTCCTCTGTTTAAAAGGTATAGATGTGACACAATTAATCAGTTGTGTACAGGAAGGAGACCTGGCACAAGTAGCGGGCAGGGAGACGAGAGATCATTACATCCTGTGCTAATGATAGAAAGTGAAAAACTCAGGTAACTGATCTCTCCGCGTGTCAGCGTTTCAGAAAGATAGAGCGCAGCTATTCGACATACCTTACACTGGGATAGCAGCAGACAACATGGAATGTACTTATTTGATACTATTGGGTAGGAACGTGGGAGCCGAATTAGGGAAGCGATGCAAATCTTCAAATGCAGAAGAAAAATATGGAGATTGTTCATGGAGCACTTGATTGGGGTTCAGAATGTGCTCGTTTCATTGAGGCGGGAACCGGAAAGCCCCGTAAACTAACCTTGGTTGATAAGAGATTTGGAACTCCTCTTCAAGAAGAAGAAATAAATATACTTAAGGTTTTGGAAGAAAGGATCAGGCACGGCTATGGAAAGTCACAATGTAGCCGGGAGGAATGAACAATGGACTTAGAAAAATTAAAAGGGGACATGGTAAGGCTTAGGAGGACCGTGTAAGGTAGTTGAAAAACAGGAGGATGACGACAGAGAGAGAGAGTGGGAGAGATAAGACACAAAAGAGGAAACATTAGTCTGGAGTGCAAGGAGGCAGTGAAAGTCCTTTATGATACTTTGCTTCGGTATTCACCAGTGAGTGAGACGTTGATGAATATCGATACAACGAAAAAGGCATGTGAGCTGGGACATGCAGACGCTTAGAATGTGTGAATACATGAATATAAACCATTTCCCGGCGCTGGAAGGTATGCAATCCAGGTAATTAGAGAAAGCTTGTAAAGATGGTTTACCTGTGACTGTAAGGGATGAAATGATGGGAGGGAGGAACATTGCATTATAAATCAAGGAGAGCATCACCGACGTAGGATGTCTCACAAATTTCCTCACATGAAGCCAGGCAAGTAGAGATTCGGAATAAATAAAATGGCAATCACGTTGCTAGAATTGTACTCTAAATATCCCATTAGTTGGTGGGAGATGGATAAATATATATTTTTGGAAATCACACAGAGTTGTCAGGTGAACTGGGTTACAGCGTTTGGGCATTTCAACAAAATTAACTGAATCAACTTTGTTACAAAAGGGCAAGAAGTGCAATTCGTGAAATGTGCCCTGGAGGGCTTTCTGTACCTGTGCCTTGGTAGTCATATTCATACAGGGCAGGGAGTGGGTGAAGTGTCAGTGGACGAGGGATTTGTGAATTGCCAGTACAGAATTTAAGATATTATAAATCAATCCGGTATATGGACATCTTGTTGAAAATATTTAAGTCATTGTTGAGATCACAAAGAATTGTGCACAGTTCTATCACCAATTTATAGAAGTATGCCATTAATCTGCAAAGGGGCAGAAAGTTAAGAATAGCCTGGGAATTAAGGCACATTTCATTATCATACACAGAATCTGGTAGATGTCTATGTGGAAATGTTACCTGCAGGTACCTCCACATTTGGGAAATAGGAGTCATTTCAGAGTGATTTAGTGAGAATTCAGGTTCACCATATTCCTCTAAGGGTGAAGGACAAGTATGGCAAATTCAGATATTCCTGGGTGTTATGGGGGACTGGAGGTTTCACTGAAATAATAAGAGGCATGTGGTAGGGAAAGAACACTGAAGCCTGGGGAGGACTTTCAGTAGAACAGAGAGTGTAGGACAGAGAATGAAGGTGAATGGAGACAAATGTTAAGGAGACACGGAGAACAACATTTTCTACACAGAAAGTGATTTTATGTGGTAAAAGCTACCAAAGAAACTGGTGGAGTGGTTCACAGGACATTTCAACAGGTTCATGGAAATGACTGGTTCAGTGGAATATGGACAAATTGCTGGCAAACGGAACGAGCTCAGGTAGACATGGATCAGATGGGTTGAAGGACTTTTTCTATGACTCCATTCAGAGGTTTGTGCAACATGACGTTTAAGCAGAGGAGTGTGTAGTTTAAAGAGGATATGAGGAAGAACTTCCTCTTTCATACAGAGCGTCTTTACAGCCTGGAACACAATGTTTGAGGAGATGATGAAAGCAGCTTTTTATAGCATTTGAATCCCAAAGGCTTCAACGCTGCCTAAGTGTTCGATCAAATAGAAGCATGGAAAACCTACAAGCACAATACAGCTCGGTCCCACAAAGCTGTGCCGAATATGTCTTTACCTGAGAAATAGCGAGACATACACATAGCCCTCTATTGTTCTAAGCTCCATGGAGCTTCTTAAATGCCCTATTGTTTCCGCCTCCAGCACTGCTGCCGGAAGACTATTCCACGTACTCACCACTCTCTGCGTAAAAAGAAAACTTACCCCGACATCTCCTCTATACCTGCTTTTAATCACCTTAAAACTATGCCCTCTTGAACAACGTGCAAGTGACAGACAGTGGTCAGAAACTGTTTGACAACAGTTAGCTGTCCCAATTAAACGAGATGGAGTCCCGAATAAACAAAGTGAATCCGATCTGTTTTATTGATTTGCTTTTGTTCTTTAACAATTGCCCCAATTCACTGGAACCCCGGTATTTCGTAACTAACAAGCATAGTCATTGTTCCTGAAGAGCTCCCTCAGTGACATTTCAGTCACGTGGTCAGCTGTATTTCCTCAGAGGAGGTCCGGTGTTGCTCCATGTATAGTTGGGCCAACTACATATTGTTGGAGAAGTCTTTCTGGGAGGCATTTATTAAATTGTGCCCAATCCAAGCCGTTTGTAAATGACAGCTCCAATCAAAGTACACTTAATACCAATGGCTGTTTCTGTCATGATTTAATAAACTGTGATTCATTCTCAGGCGGACATTCAATGCAGATACAAAGAAACACAATAGAATCAATAACACATGACAAAGATGGACAGACAACCATAAAAACATAAGGTATAGGAATAGAATTACGCCATTTGACCCATCGAGCCTGCTCAACAATTTCATCATGGCTGATACATTTCTCTCTCTGTCCCAATGTCCGACCTTCTCGCCTAACTGTTCATGCCCCAACTAATCAAGAATCCATCAAACTCTGCGTTAAATATATCCAATAATTTGGCCTCCACAGATGCCTCTAGTAATGAATTCCACATTTTCATCACACTCTGGCAACATAAATTCATCGTTTCTGTGTTCTAAATGGACGTCCCTTTTTTTCTGAGTCTCTACCCTCTGTATCTCGACTCACCCACCACAGGAACCATCCTCGCGACATCCGCTCTGTTGAGAACTTTCAACATTTGATATGTTTCAATGAGATCCCCTCCCCCTCTACCGTTTCCCTTTCTCCGATTGTACACTCTTCTCTCCTATCAGATTCTTGCTTCTCCAAACCTTTACCTAACCTTCCTTCCCCACCTCTCGGCTTCACTTATTATTTTCTAGCCTCTATCTTTGCCCTTTGCCTATCCAGGTATGTTCCCACCTTCTTCCCGGTCCTGCAGAAGAGTCTTGGCCTGAAACGTCGAATGTTTACACTTTTCCATAGATGCTGCTTCACCTGCTGAGTTCCTCCAATATTTTCTGTGTGTTGCTTTGGATTTCCAGCATCTGCATATTTTCCCGTATTTACAATGCCTTCTGAAATTCCAAGTACACAACATCCACTGATTCTTCCGTGTCTATCCTATATCTTCAAAGAAGTCCAACATAGTTGTCCAGCAAAATTTTCCGTTAAGGAAATCATGCTGACTACGGCTTATTTTATTAAATGCTTCCAGGTTTGCTTACCAATCGATTCCAACATCTTCCCAACCACTGTGGTCAGATGAAATGGCCCATAAACTACTCTCTTTCTGCTTGTCTTCTTTCTTGAAGAATGGAATGGTATTTGCAATTTTACTCTCCTCCAGCACCATGCCAGAGTCTCTTAATTCTCGTACAGTCATCACTAATGCCTCCACAATCTGTTTAACTAGCTATTTCAGAAGGCTGGGATGTAGCCCATCCGTTCCAGGTGATTTAACTACATTCCGAACTTTCTGATTCTCTTGCACCTTCCCCTTGGTCATGGCAACTTCACTCACTTCTGCTCCGTGAAAAATGTTGAAAAGACTACAAACTGTGCGAAAGAGAAAAAGAAGAAAATAATAAGAATTATTATTATAGGTAATCCATTTTAACTGTCTCGACATTATAATACAGGATAAAAGCAAGCAAGAACAACTTGCTAACTGAACATACGGTGGCCATTCCAAACACACAGAACATACTAAATTTAATAACTGAAATACAGCAGAGATATGCGGAATTAAAAGAAGAAATTGAAAGACTACAAATCATGAACAAGGTATAATTTGCCCCAAAAGTAAAGTCTATAACTAGCAACATCTACAGATCTCTTCACAATAGCATACCCACCCAGGTCGACACAGCATATCTGATGTAAATTTCCAGAAATTCCCACTGCTAACACAATTACAACAGTCCGCAAGTTCCTACCAATTGAGGAATGAGTGGGCTTGTCTATGTCCGTACTTCATGATTTACAAGCTTAAGCTGAGAAAAAGAATTGACGATAGATGTTATGAACATGAGTTCTAGAGTCATTAAGATTGTCTGTAGTTTCTGAATCAGTTCAGTGTTGGTGCATTTCAAGTTATCCACCCCACCACCCGAATCTTAAGGCTGAAGGATAGTACATCATATGCGCTGTGAAAGTACTAGACACTTAATATTTACAATGTTTAGAAGATATTTGTACAGCTACATCGTTAGGAGAAGTTGAGGGGGACACTGGCCTAAAAGATGCTAATGGCACTAATTGAGATGGAGTTCAACTCAGATAAGTTTGAGGTGGTTCATTTTGGTAGATCAAATATGATGGCAGTATACAACATTAATAGCAAAACTCTTGGCAGTGTGGAGGATCAGAGAGATTTTTGGATCCGAGTCCATTGGACACTAAAAGCTGCTGCGGAGGTGGACTCCGTGATTAAAAGGCGAGTGCCGAGCGGTAATGTTGTAGCTATATAGGACCATGGTCAGACCCCACTTTGAGAACTGTGCTCAAGTCTGGTAGCCTCACTACAGCAAGGATGCGGAAACCATAGAAAGGGTGCGCAGAAGAATTAGAAGGATGTTGCCTGGATTAGGTGTACAAGTTAATTAGAGGCATTGACCGTGTCAGAGAAATTTTCCCAGGGCTGAAATGGCTAGCATGGGAGGGCATAATTAAAAGTTGCTTGGAGGTAGATACAGAGGAGAGATCAGGTTAAGTTTTTTTTTACGCAGAGAGTGGTGAGTGTGTGGAATAGGCTGCCGACAGCGGTGGTGGAAGCGGAAACAATAGGGTATTTTAAGAGGCTCCGGGATAGGTGCATGCAGCTTAGAAAAATAGAGGGCTAGGTGTAAGCCTAGGTATTTACAAGGTAAGGACATTTTCGGCACAGCTTCGTGAGCCGAAGGGCCTGTACGTTTTCAATGTTCCTCTGAGATCGAAACCTTAGGCAGCGTTGATGCCTTTGTAATTCAAATGCTATAAAAAACTGCTTGCATCACTCCCTCAAACATTGTGCTCCAGACTCTAAACAGGCTTTGTGTGAGAGAGGAAGTTCTTCCTCAGATCTTCTTTAAACTACACACTCCTCTGCTTTAACGTCATGTTGGACAAACATCTGCATGGAGTCATAGAAAAAGTCCTTCAACCCATCTGATCCATGTCTACCTGAGATAGCTCCATTTTCCTGCATTTTATCCATATCCCACTGAACCGGTCCTATCCATAAACCTGTTGAAATGCCTTTTAAATGAGGAATTAAACCCACTATCAGTTTCTTTGGCAGCTTTTACCACATAAACATCATCTCTGTGTTGTTAATGTTGTCCCTCGTGTTTCTTTAACATTTGTCTCCATCCATCATCATTCTCCGCCCTACAATCTCTGTTCTGCTGAAAGTCCTCCCCAGGCTTCAGTGTTCTTTCCCCACCACATGCTTCATACTGTTTCAGTGAAACCTCCAGTCATCCTTCACAAACAGGAATATCTGAATTTGCCATACTTGTCCTTCACCCTCAGAGGAATATGGTGAACCTGAACTCCCAGTACATCGCTCTGAAATGACTCCTGTCTCCCAAATGTGGAGGTATCTGCAGGTAACATCTGTGTATGATAATGAAATGTACCTTAATTTACAGGCAATTCTTAACTTTCTGCCCCTTTGCAGATTAATGGCATACTTCTATAAATTGGTGATAGAACTGTGCACAATTCTTTGTGGTCTCAACAATGACTTAAATATTTTCAACATGATGTCCATATCCCAGACTGATTGAAAACATCTTAAATTCCGTACTGGCAAGTCTCAAAATCCTCGTTCACTGACACTTCACCCACTCCCTGCCTTGTATAAATATGACTACCAAGGTACAGGTACAAAAAGCTCTCCAGGGCCATTTCAAGAATTCCACCTCACACTATTAAACGAAGTTGATCCAGTTAATTTTGTTGAAACGCCCAACTGCTGTAACTCAGTTCCCATGATATCTCTGTCTGATTTAGAAAGAAATTTAGTTCTCCATCTCCCATTAACTAATGGGATATTTAGAGTACAATTACAGCAACGTGATTGCCATTTTATTTATTTCTAAGCTCTACTTGCCAGGCTTCATGTGATGAAATTTGTGAGACATCCTACGTCGGTGATGCTCTGCTTGATTTATAATGCAATGTTCCTCCCTCCCATCATTTCATCCCTTAGAGTCACAGGAAAACCATCTTTACCAGCTTTCTCTAATTACCTGGTTTGCATACCTTCCAGCGCCGGGAAATGGTTTCTATTCATGTATTCCCAGTTTGCAAGTCGGAATGCTAAGCGTCTGCATGTCCCAGCTCACATGCCTTTTTTCGCTGTATTCACAGTCATCAAGGTCTCACTCACTGGTGAATACCGAAGCAAAGTATCATTAAGGACTTTCACTGACTCCTTGCACCCCAGACACATGTTTCCTCTTTTGTGTCTTATCTCTCCCACTCTCTCTCTGTCGTCATCCTCCTGTTTTTCACCTACCTTAACGCGGTCCTCCTATGCCTTCCCATGTCCACTTTTAATTCTTCTAAGTCCATTGTTCATTCCCCCCGGCTACATTGTGACTTTCCATAGCCGTGCCTGATCCTTTCTTCCAAAACCTTAAGTATATTTCTTTCTTCTTCTTGAAGAGGTGTTCCATATCTCTTACCAACCAGGGTAGATTTACGGGGCCATCCGGTTCCTGCCTCAATGAAACAAGCACATTCTGAACCCCAATCAAGTGCTCCATGAACAATCTCCATATTTTTCTTCTGCATTTGAAGATTTGCATCGCTTCGCTAATTCGGCTCCCACATTCCTACTCAATAGTATCAATTAAGTACATTCCATATTGAGTACTGCTATCTCAGTGTAAGGTATGTGGAATAGCTGTGCTCTATCGTTCTGAAATGCTGACACGCGGAGAGATCAATTACCTGATCCATTTCACTCTCTAGTATTAGCACAGGATCGACTGTTCACCTGTCCACCTGCCCGCTACTTCGGCCAGTTCTCCTTCCCGTACACAACTGAGCAATTCTGTCACATCTAAACCTTTTAAACATTGGAATTACCGATGAATATCAGGGAATTTTAAGTTGTCAGAGACAACAGCCGTGTTAATGTAAGAACCTGTGCCAAATCTATGCCCCGATCTGTCACTGTCTCTGTGTGTTGTTTCCGTTTTGGTGATGGCAGCTCTGTACAGAATACTCTCAACTCCGTGTTTCTTCCCTTCCTACTTCTGAGTTCCACTCACAGTCTATTAACATAAATCTTACCACAGTGTCCTCCCTTTCCGCTGTTGTGATACGCCACACTTTCCAAGTGTTTAAAGGGATTTCCCTTTACTCTCTTTTCCCCGACTATGAGCATTTTGAAACATCTGAACCTCGAAAAGTCCGGAAGTCATTCCTCCCCTTGTGATTGAATTAACTTTATTTCTTACATCTTTCACATACATGAGGAAGAAACATCGTTAGGTTATGTCTCCGTCTAAATGTGTAATATGCAATCCTAATAATTTATAATAAGTTATAAAAAACAGAACTGTCAATGTAACATAGAAAACACTCAAATCAGCGTGATTTAGTGAGCTTGATGGCCTGGTGGAAGAAGCTGTCCCGGAGCCAGCTGCTTCTGGTTTTTAAGCTGCGGTAAAGTTTCTTGGATAATTATGAAATTTCTGAGATAGTGTGGAGTTTAACCATTTCAGGATGACCAGGCATATGATTGTTTGAATTTATGGCATATTTGCCAAGGTTACCGATTTTTTAAACTGTTTTATTCTAAAACTCCGCAGAATTGCAAATTGAGCGGGCGTTATCTACACAGACGGCCATTTAACGTAAAAACATGCTTCATTCCATCCTTCAGCTGTTGTCTGAACTTCCTCTGGGTCAGTGTATAGACACATGTATTGGTGCACAGACTGAGAGTTTGGAACATGTACCCACATTGCTGTAGTACATACACCGGGGAATTAAAATATTTATCCAGGTAATAGTAATTTTCCGCTTGCCATTTCATGGACTGAACTGCATAGGGCATCCAAAATAATATGAAATTAGCTGAAATTGCAAGCAATAAAATCATCGATTTTCTGCGGTTTTCCACCTCAGTATCTTTCAGTTTATCGCTGCTCTTCCGCAGTCCTCTGCGGACTCTATTTGCAGCAGTTATATGTCTTACCGTCAACCCATTGAAGATAAGAATTAAGCCGATTGGTAACAACGGTGTGCAAATGCCATCTAGTATTTCGAATCCTTTCCACCCGGGTGCAGTAGCGTATTGATGTGTGAGGGCGCAACGCCACGGCACATTGTCGATGATAACATAAGGTTCAACAGTAAAGTAAAACGGGACACTTTTCCCGCAACTCAGTATAACCACCGTCACCATGACAACCGTTGCTGTTCTCTCAGTGCAGTATCGATCCCGCAGCTTTCGACAACATATTGCGATATAACGATCAAAAGTAAAACTGACCATAAACCAAACAGAAGAGTCCCTCGTCATAACAAATAATACATCTGTCACTGCGCATACAGGAGTGATGAGCAGGGTTCTGGAATAAATAAAGATATTGTTTGTCTGTTCCACTAAAGCGAAAAATATAACCACCATCAGATCCGCTGTTGCCATTCCAACCAGGTAACGGGTGATGCATTTGGAGAGTCCGCATTTTCCTCGAGATAGGATCACAATCGCCGTTAAATTAACTACAAGCAATTTGGAGAGAAACAAATAAAATCAACACAGAATTATCGTTAGCTGCAAATGTCTGAATTCCCACCTTTTTTTTCAATTCTACGCAGGGTATGATATATTTTTAAGTGAAAAGCATAAATTCAATTTGCTTGGACTCTGTCCGTGCACTCCGGCTGGACAATAACGGACAGAATTAGCAGTGGGTTGCCGACTTTCCTACAGATTTGAGCCGGGCACCTGATTTCCTGGACTCACGTACAGGGGAAGATCGATCAGTCCATAAACAACACTATTTCCATTATTTGAGGTGAAATAGCTGAAAGGTTTATTTGTAGTGAAATCATGAGATTTAATCTATAAGTGTCAATTTAACGTTTTATGCAAGAACAGACCTGAGTATCGATATTCGACTGGCCGGTTAGTTGAAGAAGCGTTTGATCTGGAAATGCGACCACTGTCGGTTCAGAAAGCCGAACAAGGTGAAACTATGTAATTATACCAATATCGTCACCGACATAATTGACAAAAACAAACGAAAAGACATCACTAAGAAACAATATGGAAGCTGAATAACAAAACTATAAGATGCTTGAAACCTGAATTCCAGAAACACATTTCAGTCGAAGTTAGCTTCTGTGCTCAGTAAAGGTCCAGAAAGTGCAAATGAATGAAAGCAAGATGACGACGGCACCACACACAGAGTGACCAGCTCCAGTATCTTACCAGGGATACCGATCGCTACAATTGTCGGATAGAAAACGCTGGCGATGTAGTAAATCGTTGGATATCCCATATTCCGTCAGAGGCAGCTTTCAGTCTAAATGCTCATGTGGTTCAGAGTTATATACAATTCAGAGTAATTCCACTGAGGCAATTAGGGTGGTTATGATATCTGTCGCATGAGCTCAACCAGCTGCATAAACAGTTACATTAAAGTGTATTTCTAACTCTGTAACCCTGCCATAAATTCGGATCCCCAGTGGATGTTATAAGTTGTTAACTTTTAAACAAAAGATAATACGAACATTGCCAATGTACTTTCCAAGACATCTGACGTCAGCCGCTGAAATGGGATATTTTCTGATCAGTGTTGTTTCTAACGTGCACAATCATCCGGAACAATCAACATGGGCAAACAATTTCAAACGGATTTAATTTCTCGCATTCAGCGGACCACATTCGTCTCTGACATTGAGGGCAGGATATCAGCTCCGCCAGTAAAATAGGGTACAATTTATTGAAGGGGAAGATATGATCTTTCTATTTTTGTCGCTTGTTTTGGTAATTTCGATAAGCTTCAAAATGCCCAGCGAGAATTTGAAAGGAAGAGTTCGGGAAATGAGCAAAGTGAATGCACGCGGATTTTCCCCATTCAAGGTCTATACAATAGACTCTATAGAGAGGGTGCGCGGATACTAGAGAGGGAGTGCAGAGGAGATTTACAAGGGTGTTGCCCGGAATGAATGTCGTACCTTAGGAGAACAGGGCCCTTTTCCTTGTAGTGACAGAGGATGAGAGGTGACCTGACAGAGGTGAAGAAGATGAAGAGAATGATTGATCGCGTGGATAGTCTGAGTTTTTTCTCCCAGGGCCGAAATAGCTGACAGAACAAGGTATAGTTTTAAAGTGCTTTGCAATACGTACATAAGAGATGCCAGGGGCAAGTTTTTCACTCAGAAAGTGGTGTGTGCATGGAATGCAGTGCCGGAGCCGGTAGTGGAAGCGGATTCAATAGGGCATTTTAAGAGTATTTTAGGCAGGTACATAAGTGTTAGAAATATAGAGGGCTATGCGCTCAGGAAAGTATAAGGAGTTTTTTGAGTATTTACATATTCGGCACAGCATTGTGGACCGAAAGGCCTGCAATATTGAGTATATGCAATATGTTTTATATTCCATCGTTAGAGTGAATCTACAACTAGAGTTCATATGCTTGGGGAGAAAGTTGAAATATGCAAGTAGTTTATGTAGTAAAAGTCATTCACTTGGAGGGTCGAGCGAGTGTGGAAGGAACTGCATGCGTAACTGGTATATACAGATTCAATTGTATCATTACAGTCAAAGTTGTGTAGGTACGTGGATGAGAGAGGGACGGAGGGTGCACATAAATGGGGTGAGGTGGAAGATCCCAGAAGGATGACCTAGATGGACGGAAGAGCCTATTTCTCTGTAGTAATAATCTGTGACATCATGACTGTCTCTGTCCTATTTCCCCATTCAAACTAATCTCATTTTGGTCACTAGTATAATTATTTGCAGAACAGAGGGTGTGTTCAAGATCACCTTTCAAGCTCATTTTATTCTGCTCCTGATACCTACACTACTCTGTGCCTATTGTGGAACTAGTACCGATGGGCAGCCCTCGGCTTATTGGAAAAAAAAGGCTCACCACTCTGCATCCAGTGTAGAACTTGTAGCAATGTGCAGCCCTCGGTTGACTGGAGAGAGTCTCACGTCTGTATCCATCGTGGAGCTGGTATCGATGTGCGATGTGCGGAACTGGTATCACCACTATGGGCTGACTCACCACTCTGTATCCATTGTGGAACACGTACTGATGCGTGGCCCTCGGCTTCTTTGAGAATATCTCAGCGCTGATAACACGCTTTTCCCGCTCAGACTTTGAATATGATTTGTGACGCTGACTGCGCTAGTATCTCCGTGTAATACACCTTTTCTTGTACATTGCTTTCTATCACTAACTCGGAAACCGTTGGCAATTGCTGCGACAGCAATTCATTTCAATTCCTACTCCGCCATTTCATTGTGCATTGCGCCATTAATCAATACATCCGGTTCATTGATCAATACATCAACGCTCATACAAGTTTTGTTGATTTATGTGATATTTGTGTTGTTACCAAGGCATCATTTATTATCTGTCTCCAATTGCTCCTCCGATGGCAATGATTAACTTATCTTTTATCGGATTGCAGCCTTTCATGTGGCGAATAGGTAGAGTTAAAAAACACAGTGATGAACGTAGATGTATTTCTAGGCAAAGCAGGTTTCTGACTCATACGGGGACTCTGAGGTGTCGCGCACCCCTGCAACTGTGGTCATTGGTCCAGACGCTGGAGATGCTGCCTGGACGAGCACTGTCCACGTACACGTTCATTCACCAATGCAAAAAGCATGGATTTTGGAATGCGAATGCGAAGCGATAGTGTTCCACAACGCGGTACCGGAATCTATATTGGGTCTCACCAATGGGAATGAGGGAGGACGTGTTGATGCAGGTAGTTGTTTTGTAATGCTTGCAGTGATAATAATGCCGGAAAGGAGATTAGTACGGAGGGATAGTGGACAAGGGAGTGACGGGATACCTGCAGAAACCGCAGAAGGCGCTGACGGCTGTGTAGGGAATTCTATCGTCGTACGATTCCCGTTGAAGACGGAGGAAGTTACGGAGGAGTAATGCTAGAGTTGTGTTAAGTACAAAACATGAAAATCTTGTTTTCCTTTCTTTCCAGCTATAGGAAGGATGTGGAAACCATAGAAAGGGTGCAGAAGGCATTTTCAAAGATTTGCCTGGATTAGGGAGCATGCCTCAAGAAAAAAGGTTGAGTGAACTCGGCCTTTTTACATCGAGCGACGGACGATAAGAGGTGACCTGATAGATGTGTATAAACGGATGAGAGGCATTGATGGTGTGAATAGTCAGAGGCTTCAGAGTCAGAGAGTAACTGGATAACTGCAACTGGATATCAGAACATATTTGTTATGTATTTATTTGTCAATGCCCGCCCCCTTGCAGCAAATAAAATGTAAACACACAAATTACAAACTGCAGAATCAATACCTCAGATGTCTAATTATTAATGACATTTATAGTACCCTGCACAAATGGAAATAGCTACCTGTCAATTACTATTGTAAATTTGTCATCTGTCAATAACAATTACTGCCACGCACGGACAATGGCATTGCTGATCATGATGATGACGACATTGGTAATCCAGGCCGATCACTGCCCAGACTAATCATACTGTTGTCTCTGCGTATAGCTGGTACAATCAGTTACGAATTGACATTGATTTAAGGTGACGAGGGAGAACTAATAAAACGTGGAGGGACAACTTTTGACCAATGACGTGAGTAAGGGTAGGGGACGAGCTGCCCCAGGATATGTTTGAGGTACACACTTTCAGAACATTCAAAATAGTAATTGGACAGATCACGGATAGGAACGCTTGAACGGGATAAGGTTAAAAAGGGAACGAATGAGGATAGCTTAGATCAGTGGTTCCCAACCTTTTTTTGGCCATGCCCAAACTAATCACCTCTAAAATCCTAATGCCCCCTGTGGTGATATATAATTCTTATTATTCAAAAAGTGAACTCCTATTCACCTGGAGGAAGCCTAAAAGACCATTAACTTGGTTTAAACAAGCTTCCAAAGAACATGGCATTCATGAAAGAGAAAAATAAAAGAACCAAAGGACTGTTAAAGTTCTAAGGAAGAAATTACTAAGAAATTGTAAAAAAAAGAACATTAAGTGATATTAAAATAATAATAATAATAATAATAATAATAATAATAATAAACAATGCCGATTCGTTTCTACAGCATACAAAGACAGATACACCGTTTAAAAGAGATGATGCAATGTACACACCTTCACACCACCAAGAACCGAAAGCTACTGCAAAAAGCAGCATTGGCGCGATCTCGTACGAGTTTCTTACGCGTTTGGACTTGTTCATTCGTTCCTTCCTACATCAGTCAATTCATTAATTTAATTATGAAAGCCATTTGATGGTTGTAATGATGGTGATACACTATATATACAGTACATACGCAATTACACATGTACAGACACACAAGTATTTTTATGTATTGCATACTGTATATACACATATGTATTAACTCGCACACACACTCATACTCACACAGACATACTAGAAAAAATTCACTGTTAATAACTCATTCTCGAATTGCCCCCCTTAAAAATCAAATTACCCCCCTGTGGGGCGTACGCCCCACGTTGGGAACCACTGGCTTAGATGGTAAGAACAGCTTGTGCCGCCGCTTCTACATCCGTTTGCACAGACTATTTACTTTAAGAACTGGAACATTAATAGCTTCTGCGATTCTGTGCTTGAGTTGTGATTCGTTTCCGATTTCGATGTCACTTGTGGCAGTTGGATTTCTGTGGTCTTTAACGAAGGGCAAATTATGCAAAATCACAACGTTTACAATTGAGGTTATTTTGCTTGTCGATATATACAAGGTCAGTTCGTTGTACTGGACTGATGCATCTGGATAAATCCTGCCCGCCTACCCTGTTTCTTGCATCCAAGGGAGTAGCATCGATTGCCATACTACGGAACTCGTTGTTTCCACTGTGGTGTGGGATCATGTACGGCTTCTGGTGCAAAATAAAATATTTTAAAATCCATTTCTTTTTTTTTGTCCTTTCTGATTCAACAGCTGTATGTCTTTACAATGGAATAACGCACCGTGGAAGTATTGACGTCCGTAAAAGCACAGATTTATCAGGATGATATGCAATCTGCTCATCAACAACTTGAAGTAAATCATGGAAAGATAGATGGTAAAGAATACCTATCGGCCATTCAGTGATCTGACCCATTGAATACTGGAAGGAAAACAATTGAAGAAAGCTAAACAAGCCAAAGCACATTTATGCCTACGCCACTTTGTCTTCCCACCACCTGTTTTATTTACCAACTTTTAGACATAACAGGCTAGCAAAAAATCAGATTTTTGACAAATTTCCCATTTTATTTAAAACTCGTAACAGAATAAAAACGACATATTGCATTCTTCCTTCAATGTTAAATGTGATCCTATCTGCCATGATATGCTTTCATCCATGTTCTGATACGTTGTGTGTGTAAATCAAAAATATCTAATGACATGAACATATATCCTCACAGATTTTGCTCAACTCCTGTTCAAATCAAAGGAAAACATTTCATGTCATTTCATAGAATATTATAAGCTTCATTTCAAGGGTGGCCGTAAGAGAGAGACGTCTTCTCTATTTATCGCGCTTGCCGTTCAATCTGCCAGGAAATGCAGAGGAGGCCTGAGCCAAAATCAGAGCAGCGGAGCGGATTCAGCTGGGAACGATAACTTCCATAACAGATCGGAAAATAATAAAACAGAGGAACACAAGAAGCCAGAAAGCAAGGGGCACGGGAAATTAAACGCCATTTGCAACCAGCTAAACGTTATGCAGGTTGAGTGAAAGCCAGAAACTACTGGTTGAGGCCGACTGGTTCGATGAGTGAACAAGGATGGTGGTTGTGAACCGGGTTTAAGTAGGCTGCAGATAATGTGTATGGAACGACTGGCAGATGAGCTGGACAGAAGGCCTGATAGAAGCTCCAGCACCACCACCGTACATGGCCAGTCCCCGACGGCCTTAGCCTATCCGGAGTGGTACGGTAAAACTCAATGACGAACGGTTTATCAAAAAACACTGCTATGAAGGTGGAGGTCACGGGTTCTGCAAGCGAGACAGACGACACTGATTACGAAAAGCTCATGAATCATTTACTTACCAACAGCAAGAACTCTGACAATCCCTGCAGTAGAAAAGACAAATCCTGATTTCCTTGGAGAACGTCTTTTATCTGTTTGTATTTCAACCTCTGCCAATAATCTGCAACTTTAAATAGGATTTCGAATTTCATCTGGATGTCATGTGCTTTGCAGCATTTGCCGCGTTCACACGGCTAAAAGTTATCTTTTGTCATTTTGTGCATTTGCTTTAATATTTTTGTACACAGGATGAAGTTTTGGCATCGGGTTGTGCTCCGAAAATCGCAAGAGGGATCCCGGAATAACAGGAATGTGAATTCTCGTAACCTGGATATTATAAGCAGAAGACAATCCATAATATTGCTCTTCACTCTATCGGGCAACTTTATGTTACTCAGGTTGACAGCATCTGGGAATCATTGTATCCCCCTTTTCGCCGTGTATTCAGGTCGCGACATCACCCGTTGTACAGGTGTCAGTGAACAAATCGGAAACCTGCTCACTCACATCACTTCCGGTGCAAACATCGGTATGTAAGCATTTATCCACACTAAATTCAGAGAAGAGCCAAACACTTGATAATGTCTCCTTGCAGGATTATTATCACATTGACCAAGAATACTACATTTCAATCCATATCGCCATGTCTTCAGAAGTGTTCGGTTTCACTTCATGTCCGCTGTTACAACTTGCACCAACCTATCAGGAATCCCGATTGTTATTGAGAAAAAAAGAGTCACATCTAACAAGGTGATTAATGTCCTCCTGGCCTGTTGCAGAATCTATTGTCTGAATCGAGTGATTATACTTAGTTTAATTAATGAGGAAAAGCGTTTCAATGAGCAGAATCGAAGGGAAGTGAATCCTAAGGCAAATCTTTCATCGGCGGCACCGTGGATCATAGTCAGAAACTGAAGTCAGAGTTAAGAGACTAGGTAGATGTGTGTTTTACTTTAGTTTCTTGGAGAACAACAAAATTTAACAGTCAGCAGTCCAATTGTTCCCCATTTAATATCAAAGTTTCTATATAACGTAGAACATCAAATTCTTGTTCTTCAATCATCCAGGTAAACAGAAGCGTACTCCAAAGGACGAGAGACAGTATAACCTTTGGAACCCGAAAGCGTCCCCCTACTCGCCCCTCACACGCACAAGAAGCAGCAAAGCATTGACCGTCCCCTCCACCAGTTATTACAGCAAAACCCACCGTCTCCCTCTTTCTGACAACGAAGCAATAGCAAAGCCCCGGGAAAACATTATCTGCGGTAAAACAAAAATACTTAAGTTAAAAAGGATAATTCAACATAGCTCAGGAGTTCCTTTCACACATGCGCACACTCTCTGTCTCCATTCTCCGTCCATTTGCATCACCTCCACGTTTCTCCTTAGCACAGGGGTAAACACTGCTCTACATCTAAAATGGAAAGCCAAAACATTTTCCTGGCACAATATCTGCCCGAAGTGTAAATCGGTGCAGAAATTTATTATTATTAATTTTCTTTTATTGTTTTCTCAGCTCAGCAAACCAAAGCACGCGCATTTCTCAATTGCTAGACGCAGGTGTAAGGCTCGGCAAAACCATAGTGGTCTTAGGGAGTCATCCTGGAAAAAAGTCTCGGTTCATTCTGATAGTTTTATTTTTGGTTGTTACTATTTTCATGTCAATATGCAACAATACTTCAACAGATGTCGAAAGAATTTCAGAAATATTGGTATAGTTTTCTTTGTAGAGAATGTAGAAACACAGAACATTTCTGCATTACCGCTGGGCTTAATTTACCATTATGGAATCTATTATCAGTTGTTCTTTATTTGTGAAATACATGATTTTACAATTTTAAATATTCAGTCGATTGTAAACAAGATATATGAGTATATTTTAATGAATCATTTGTGATTTCCACTTTGGGTAAGAGATATGTTTTACCATCTTTTGAAATGTAATCACTTTTTCAGGATATTTAAGAAAACTTTTGACTTGCGTTAATAGGTACAGATGTAGGTAAATATATTTTATATCAATATTTAAGAACATTATCACTGCAAGTACATTTTCACTTCTAGGTATACTCTATAACTTCTTTCAACCTATCCATTGTAACCAGTTATGCGCATTTCTTCATTCTTGTGTGTGCGTTCTGTCTCTCCCTAATCCTGCTTACTTCTTGATTTTGCGTAATGCTGTTTGACCCGATATTATAAGAAAAAAATATTATCTCTGTGTTTATTCAGTTTCAATGCTGGTAATCGTAACGTTTTGTTTCATCGTATTTAGTTTCGATATCGTCCCTAAATCATTGACACTGGGTTTGAACTGATAACTCTGTTTTCTTCGTCTGGTGCATTTCATGTTCTCTTTCTTCTAATTTTGTATGCACCAGGTTTCGGTTTTAATGTATTACAATTTCCAAAATGATTTTCTTATGTTAATCTTCTATTGACGTTCTATTTGCTTAGTTTTTTTTCCCTTAGCCTTTTCCTTAACTTTCTTTATTGTGTTGTGCATTTTATACTCCATTAGGGGACTTCTTTTTTAACGTTTCAATTATGTTGCTTCCTCCCTTCTGCCATTTCGGTGTCTTCATTTCATTACTTCGTTTTGTGTTCCTATAAATGAGCGTCTCTATTTTGGGGTCATTGTACTCTACCGGCGTTAATGCTGCGCGTTATGCAACTGTGTGTTGTTCTTCAAATGTGTCAAGTTTTCCTGTGCGTTGTGATAATACAATATTATTGAGAGTCCTTATAATTTTTGCAAGTTACAATGGCGTATTTTGTTCACATATGCAAGATCTTTCGTTGGGTCTCGTGTGATGTTAAATATTTAGATAACTGTCTTTCCTCTGAGCTTCATCTGCACTCGGCGAAGGTTCTTCCATTTGTTGTTGCTGTTGGAATAGTTATACTTTCATCAGTGCTTCGGTGGGTTGCACCTGCATTATTTTCTTGTATAGCATTGCCGTGGTCTTTGTTTTGGCTTCTTACTAGCTCTTGTGCAACTTCATATGTATCTGGTTTAACATGTCTATGGTGATTAAATTATTTTTGCTCCACGTTGATGTGATATTCGCTGTGTATTTGCTTGCATGAAGGAGTATCCTTCGTTAAACTATTGATGGAGTCTATGCTGTCACACCAGTCTCAAATTCCATTAAGGCTGTCCCATAGACATTCTACACTTTCTCTCTCTTGAGTTCCACGACTGTCCTGGCTTTCCCGATCCACTTTCACCGCATTTCCTTGCACGTTCAGTTCGCATTGGCAGCCATCCTTTAGCGAAGTTTCAGAGATGGCCATAACGTCATATTTGCCAATCTGTAACTGAATTTTAAGACCGTCCATTTTATTCTTTATGCTGCGTGCTTTCAAATATAACACTTTCAGACCAGTATTTGTCGTTTTCTGTTTTAATTGCATCACGGCTCTATTGCCCTATAACTCGTACCACTGGTTGTGATTAAGCCTCATCTCCTGCCTGCTCTTTCTATAATCTCTGTGGCACACTATCCTTTCTTTATTTCTGTTTTCCTCTTCCTCAGCCCTATCACCCCAGTTCCCATCTCCTCTGAAATTCACTTAAACTCTCCCGAGCAGATCAATTTAATGCTCCGGCTAAGATATTGGCCCCTTTGGATTCTGTTGTAATCGATCCTTTTTGCTCAGGTCGTGAATCCCCCAGAAGAGGCCACAATGATCCAGGAATCTGAAGCCCTGCCCTCTACAACAGTCTCTCAGCCACACATTAATTCGGCTGATCATGCTATTCATGGATTGCTGCACGTTTTACAAGCAGCAATCCTGAGATTACTACCCTCGAGGTGCTGCTTTACAGGTTCTTACCTAACTGCATGAATTCTTTATTTTTCTCCTCCCTTTTCCTACATTTGTTATTGGCACTGACGTAACCAAGACTTCTGGCTGGTCGTCCTCTCCCTTCAGAAAGTTCTGCACCCTATCCGAGATATCCCGTACACTGGCACCTGGGAGACAACACACCTTACGGCAATCTCTCTCAGGCTGACAGAATCTCCTGTCTGTACCCCCCACGATGAAATCCCCTATGTCTACGGCATTCCTCATCTTCCTCTTTCCCTTCTGCACCACCGAACCAGGCTCAGTGCCAGGGACCCGATCGCCGTGGCCGTCCTCTGTCAGGTTCCCTCATCTGTTCCGAAAAGAGATAAAGGTTACTGAGGGGAATGGCCACAGGGCTGCTTTCAATTATCTGAGCTCTTTCATTCGTTTCTCTCTCTTCGCTGACCGTCACCCACTTATCTAACTCCTGCAGCCTCAGGGTGACTAACTCCATGAATCTCCTCTCCATCTCCTGTTTACTCTCCCTAAAAATTAACTAATCAATTAACTAATCCCATAAACCTACAGAGCTGAAAATAAAATGCAATATACGGAGAGGTTATATAAACTTACTTATGACTTTTCTTCACAAATTACAGTAATACAATTGAGTATATTCTTCATTGTTTCTCGTTTGTATTGACTATTCTAAAACCGGAGAAATCGGAAAATAGGTGACGCAAATTTAACGTCGGACATCAGTGAGTATGTTTTTGTTCCCGTGTGAGTTTCCCCTCTGAACTTCCGACCCTCCTCTGCTCCTTTATCCTTTATTACGAAGGGAGGGAGAGAGGGGGGAGAGAGTGAGAATGAGTGAGAGAGAGAGAGAGAGAGAGAGAGAGAGAGAGAGAGAGAGAGAGAGAGAGAGAGAGAGAGAGAGAGAGAGAGAGAGAGAGAGAGAGAGAGAGAGAGAGAGAGAGAGAGAGAGAGAGAGAACCTGTGTTGTCTTGAAATATCCTTTTTAACGATTTTTTTTCTTGTACTGCAGATTGTGTTCTTTTTCCCTAGGACTTTGCTATTGCTTGGTTGGTAGGTGGAGGATGACGGTGCGTTTTGCTTCAACAAGTGGTGGAAGGGGACGGTCAATGCCTTGCTGATGCTGTGCGTGTGGTGGCCGAATAGGAGTACAATTTCGGGTTCTAAATTTTTTACTGTCTCTCATCCTTTGGCGTACGGTTCTGTTTCCTTGGTTGTCTGCGAAGAACAAGAATTCGATGCTGTATACTGTATAGCATCTCTGATATTAAATGGAACAATTAAACTACCGACTGCTAAATTTTGTGTTTGGCAGGAAACTAAGGTAAAACACAGGTCTACCCAGACTCCTCATATATTTGACTTCAGTATCTGACTACGATCCACGGTGACGCTGCTGAAGGTTTTGCCTTAGGATTCAGTTCTCTCGATTCTGCTCATTCAAACTTTTGTTTTCTTACATTAAACTAAGTATAGTCACTGGATGCAATACATAGAATGTGCAATTAGCCAGGAGGATACTAATCACCTTGTTTAGATGTCACTCTTTATTTTCCCCAATAACAATCCAGATTCCTGATAGACTGATGCAAGTTGTAACAGCGGGCATGAAATAGAACCGAACACCACCCAAGGCACGACGTCCTGGTTTAACTTATATTTTCCTTGGTCACTGACAGAATAATCCTGCAAGAGGACATCATCAAAAGCTTTGTCTCTTCTCTGAATTTAGTGTGGGTAAATTCTTAAATACCGATGTTTGCACAGGAACAGATCTGCGTAGGCGGATGTCCGATTTGTACAATGATATCTGCGAGGGACCTGAATACATGGCGAGAAAGGGGATAAAATGGTTCCAAGGTTGTGTCAGACCGAGTAACATGAAGGTGCCCAATAGAGTAAAGAACAATATCATGGATTGTGTTCTGCTAACAATGTCCAGGTCACAAGAATTCACATTCCCTTTGTTCCGGAATCTTTTTTGCGATTTTCTGGCCACTAACAAATGCCTAAACTTCATCCAATATGTAGAAAAATTAAAACAAATGCACACAATGACCAAAGTTGACGTTTAGTCGCGTGAATGTGGCAAGTTCTGTTAAGCACACGGCATCCAGATTAATGAAATGTTCCCAATTATTGGTAGATGTGCAGAGGTTGAAACACAAACAGATGGGGGATGTCCTCCAAGGGAATCAGGACCTGTCTTTCTGCTGCAAGGATTCTCACAGTTCTTGCTGTTGGTAAGTAAATGTTTAATGAGTTTTTAGTAATCAGCATCTTCTGTCTCACTTGCCAAACCCGTGACCTTCTCCATCGTAACAACATCTTGGATCAATCGTTCATCAATGAGTTCTACCGGACCATTCCGGATTGGCTAAGGCGTCGGGGACCGGACATGGAGGGTGGTGGTTTTGGGGTTTTTATCTGGCCTGCTCACGCTGTGATGACCTTGTCTCCACCCAGCTGATACGGTTCACCTGCCACTCGTTCCATACACATGATCTGAAGCCTACTTAACCCCAGTTCTCAAACACCATCCTTCTTCACTCATCGATCCAGTCGGCCTCAACCAGTAGTTTTTGACTTTCACCTGACCTGCATAACGTTTACCTTGTCAGATTTCCTTGCCCCTTATTTTGTGGCTTCTGTTGTTATACTGTTTTATTACTTTGCGATCTTATAGAAGTTATCTTTCCCCGCTGAATTCGCTTCACTGCTCTAATTATGGATCAAGCCTCCTCTGCACTTCCTGACAGATTGAACGGCAAGCGCATTAAATATAGAAGACATCTCCCGGTGATATTACAGCCGACCTTGAAAAAACGTTTGGTATATTCCATGAAATGACATGAAATATTTACCCTTGATTTGAACAGTAGTGGAGTAAAATCTGTGATGATAAATGCTCCTGTTATTAGATATTATTCAATTACACACAAAACGTTTCAGAACACGAATGAAAGTGTAACATCGCAGATATGATCATTTTAACTGAAAAGTAAATTGCAATTAAAGAAATAACGCAATATGTCGTATTTTTTCTATTACGACCTTTAATGAAAATAGGAAATTTGTCAATAATTCTTTACAATCTATCTTTCCCTGAATTAATTCAAGTGCTGATGAGTAGATTGCATGTCATCCTTTGGAATTTGTACTTCCCAACGGTGAGTTATTTCATTGTAAATGCATGCAACTGTAGGATCAGAAATGGGGAAAAAATGGATTTAAAATGTTGTACTTACAGTAGAACCCGTACAGGATCCCACACGACAGTTGTACAAAACTCTCCGGAGTATTGCACCTGCTGCTGCACTGGATGCAAAGAGCTAGGGGTGAGGACAAGTTTTATGCGGATGCATCATTCCCGTTCTTCGAACTGGCCTTGTATCTATTGTAAAGCAACATAACCTCAGTTGTAAACGTTGTGATTTTGCATAACTTGCCCTGCAGGAAAGATCACAAAAATCCAACTGCCGCAAGTGACCGAAATCGGAAATGAAGCAAAACTCGGGTAGAGAAACTCAGAAACTATTAATGTTCTAGGTCTTAAAGTAAACAGTCTCAGTTAACGAATGTACAAATAGCGGTCCAAGCGTTTCGCACTATTTAAGCTATCTTCATTTGCTCCCTTTTGAAACTGTTAAAGCATTGCCCAATTAAATTTTGAATTTTGTGAAAGCGCATACGTCAACCACATCCTCAGTATCGCTTTCCATGTACTTAACACTTAAGTGGTCAAAGTGGTCCCTCCACTTCTTACTAACTTTCTCTCGACACTTTAAATAAATGTCCATTAGTAAATGATCTGCTAAACAGTTTGCCACTGGTAAGTCTGCAGGGCCAACAGTATTTTTAGTCTGATCATTGATGTGCCTGTGTTACCAATGTCGTCATCATCATGGTCAGCAATGACATTGTGTGCGCAGTAATTGTTCTGGAAAAGCAGCAGTTACGATATTCTTCATGACAGGAAACCGCCGTAAAGTTCGGTTGTATAATATAAAGCTCTACACCTCATTGACTGATTTAGTGAAAACACTTCAATTACTAGACTAAAAAACACAAAATGCTGGCAGAATTCAGTAGGCCAGACAGCATATACTGATAGAGTATATCACCCCAGGTGACACGCAGTTGAAGTGGTGCCTCACCTGAAAGGACTGTCTGGGGCCTGGGATGGTGGTGAGGGAAGAGGTCCTACACCTGTCCCCACACCACTTTGCCTGCCAGTCAACTGGGGTAATATACTGTATCCGGTGCTCTCGATGTGGCCATTTATACATTGGGGAGACACACCGCAGACTGGGAGACCGTTTCGCTGAACAACGGCGCTCCGTCCTCCAGCAGTGGCGGGATCTCCCTGTGGCCACACACTTCAATTCCCCAGACCACTCCCACTCCAACATGTCTGTCCAAGGCCTCCTCTACCGTCAAGATGAGGCCACACGCAGGTCGAAGGAGCAATACCTTATCTCCCGCCTAGGTAGCCTCCTTCCTGCCGGCATGAACATCCAATTCACTGACCTCCGTTGATAACCCTGCCCCCCACCCCTACCCCTATCCCTATCTATTATTTTAGTCTGGTTCTTTTTCTCTCTCTTTCCACCCCCCCCTCACTATAATCTCTCCCCCAGCCCTACCTTTCTTTTTCTTTTATTTACCATAATTCTGCACCTTCCCCCTAGACCATTTCCCTCCAGCCTATCACTTCCCATCTCTCTACTTTATCCCTCCCCCCTCGAGCATCCCATGTTCCTTCACTCCTGATGAAGGGTTTTGGCCCGAAACGTCGTCACTACCTCCTCCCATAGATGCTGTCTGGCCTGCTGAGTTCTGCCAGCATTTTGTGTTTTTTTAAATTTATTTCCAGCATCTGCAGATTCACTCGTGTTGCCTTTCAATTACGAGACTATTATTTCTAGCCACTGAATATAAGTGGCACATGCTTATGCAATTTCCATTTCTGTTTCCATGGATCCGCATACGAGTTCAGATTTGAATTTGAACGGAAACTATTTACTTCATTGTAAGTATACCAATTTTTATTTAGTCTTACAAATGAAAATATGTGTCCGAAGCAGGGAAATGACAGGAGGAAAGGCAAAGAGCTGAATAAGAAGGGTATCTCCTCCACCTGTTTTCATCTCTCACCTTCTAGAGATTGTGCATATTCATCCGGATGTGTTTCAGGTTATTGTTCATCCTGCAGAGACCACTTTATTCTGTTCCTTGCAATGTATGTCTCATTCCAGTAATACTTACAAATTATTCAAAATCTTTTAAACTGTCTCAATTTTATTGTACACAAACATGTAACTGAGCGTATCTTGTAATTCTGCAAGTGCCGAACTATAACGGGTTAACTACTTCTCAACTTGACAGTAATTAATCTGACTAGCGATGTGTAATAATTCTCTCTTGTTGTTCTACTCCATGTGCTTGAAACAATAGAAAGCGTACTCATTTATTCTCAGCATACAGCACAGTTTTTTTCAAAGGTTAAGAATATCTAACGTATGTTTACACATATGTAGGGTGTTTTAACAATTAGATTCTCTATTTTATTCTTGGCATGATGCATCAGAAGAAATGATATCGGTGTGTAAAGGTGATGAAAGCTCGTCATTCTCATGTTCACCGGTGGTTTCCATTATCTGAACCCACTGAACACCAGCTGCACCTATATTCATCATTGCTGTTCTATACCTGCGAGCCCACTGAACAATGTCCGGATTTCTTCGTGCAGACTCACTAAGTATAAGCGTGTGACAGAATTTTAATATAAACAACACAGAATTTCATTTAGATATACTAAAATAAAAATGTGCCGGTGCTTCATAATATAAACACGGCCCAACGTGATGATAGAAAAGAATGAATGACTATTTCTCCTTATACACTGTGTCACACCTGAGATGAGTACGAAAATATCAACAAAAGCCGAGGTTAAATATATTTATGTCCACTGATGTTTCGGTCACTCGTTGGTGCATTGACCGTACAACAGATATTGTTTCTGCAGTTTCTAATTTGTGTTATCAACATTTTATTTGCTGCAAGGGAGCGGGCATTGACATATAAATACATAAATAATATGTTCCGATCAGCGACATTGTGATCACTGATTGCAGGGCATCATCTCTAACAGTGTGATTGTGCTGAAGTTCATTTTTATAAAGAAGGATAATGACATGGTTTTCTGATCATACATATTGTTTTCGTTGTGTTCGTCATGAGGTTGGACAAACAATGAAATTGGAGATGGTTTGAATAAGCAGTGATATTCTCTGTGTAAGGGATCATGGGACCTAATGTGGTGTGATAATAACATTTACGGTATTGATGGAACTTGACAAACAGAGACATTATCACCACCAGTGTTAAAGTGATACGCCTGTAGAGCATGACTGTCCAGTTAATTGCAAGGATGGAAGTAACACAACTTCGCTCCTCACAGCCCAAAATTGTATTAAATTCTCGTAAGTGTAATCCTACACAATCAGCTCATGTATATATCTGTCTATTTATGCAGCTATCTATCTATTTATATCCGCACATTGGCGATAAGCTGAAAACCTCTTTCTTTGAAATAGCCGTGATGACAATTTTTATGGAATATGCAGAATTAAACTAGAAAGCAGATGTATACTTGAAATGATCGTGAAAATCGTGCTAAGTAAAATCTTCAAAGAATATCAGTGCGTTATGTCCTAGCTGATTTGTTTGTTGTTTACATATATTTCTAACTCATATTTAATTATTGTTTAGCGGTGTTGATTGCCTGTCGTATCCGACGAACGCGCAAAATTTGAAGGAAGAATTTCATAGTGAAAAAGTCGTTGCACGGAGCAGTTCCACTCTCTCGGCCTCAAATGTCTTGGTCCGAAGGCAGGAAAGGACGTCAAAATTGGAGACTTTCTCGGCTGCAGTGGATAACCGGGACTCCTTCTGTGCCTTGCTTTGCCCTTCGTTGTCCATGAAGCGTTGTTGCACCGCCTTCTTGGGTGTTGGATCTTGTAGTTGATCTCATCCGCCGAATCCGGGAAATGGCTTCATATGCTGGGGTAGGCAATTCCCTAACTCACGGGGGTTCAAGTTTGCCGGCGACCCTTACCTGTCGAAGCGCCGTACCAGGGGACTGCCACTGTCGGATGCAAACAGTTACTCGGAGCCACCGGTAAGAGCTGGACGTAGGAGGGGACTAAAAGTGGACGAGCTGCCTCTGGGTAGAGTACGACAAGCCCAGCACGAGAGATGCAAATAAGCTACTGTGTATAACATTTTAAAATGAAGGGTCTTGGAGATTTTATTTCGGAACGAAACTTGGCCTGCTAATTTGAGAAATATAAATAATTAGTAACATTCATTGCATGTACGATGTGCAAATAAATAAGTATCAAATCTGAATGTTGGTAGAGCACAATGGTTCTCTGTTAACGACTGGAAGTATTTTAAGCGGGTGAAATGTACTATATGTATATGTGTTCCTGAAGGTGGAACACGCATGCTTCGCTAAGCCGTTAGTAATTCAAATCTGGTTGTAGTTGATGATATTTATCATGATAAATGTTTACTTGACCAGTACATATCAACATTTTCTGGATGACAATGACAGTAATTGCATTCACCAGAGAAACTCCATCTGGAATTTTATCGCAGAGTTGGCAGAGCAACACTTTCTAGCAGGTACATATACCGTTTTCCCATGTCCTTAGATACATCCCATTGATGATCCTGCAAAAACAGCTTTACACGCTTGAAGTTTGTTGCAGTTCCCTGCATTCTCATTTACTTCAGAGAGAAATCACCCTTATTTTGCAGGTTTTGTTGTTTGATTTTGCAAAACATTTATCTGACCTTCGATTCCCTTGTCCACTATTCTTCCCTACTAATCTCCTTCCTAGCAATTATCACTGAAAGCGTGAAAAGTGCACTACCTGCATCTACACGTCCTCCCTCATTCCACATTGGTGAGTCCCAGTATAGATTTCCGTACCGCATTGTGGAACACTATCGTTTTGCATTCACCCTCTAAAATCCATGCCTTGTGCATTAGTGAATGAAACTGTGAGCATGTCCCGATGTTCCTATCAAGGTGGATCTGCGTCCTTCTATAAGAATGGAACTGACTGAACTCTAGGTAGATTGCCGAAATGAGTTTCACACTGCCTTGCAACAGGATGCATAGATTCACGTCGGAGACTTGCTCTGTACTCGCCTCTTAAGATGACACGGAACAAGAGTATGATGGAATATTCCACATTTAAATCTTCAGCAATTCAATAGGAATGTTCATGCCATCCAGCGAAGGACCGCGCTTCATCACGTTTCATTCTGTAGTGTGTACCGTGTTCAGTGCTCGTTCAGGCAACACCTCCAGTGTCTGAGCATTGACTACAGTTGCAGGGAAACCTCGCCATGCACGTTTGAATAAGAAACCTGCTTTGCCGAGAAATACTGTATATCTCCGTCCATCACTGTTCTTCTCTACCACTTCCCATTCGCTACAAAAAAGGTTACAATCCTAAAAATCATTGTCATCGGAGGAGCAATTGGAGACAGATATAAAATGATGCCTTGGTAACAACACAAATATCGCAGAAATCAACAAAACTCGTACGAGCGTTGACGTATGGATCAATGAACCAGATGTATTGATTAATGGCGCAGGAGGAATGGAAATGAATTGTCGCAACAAATGTCAACTGTTTCCGATTTACTGATAGAAAACAACTTACAAGAAAAGGTGAATCACATGGTGAGATTAGCACAGTCAGACTCACTGATCGTATTCAAGTTGTGGAGGTGAAAAGTGTTTTATCAACTCTGAAATTTTCTAAAGGAAGCCGAGATCCACGCATCTATACGAGTTTCACAATGGAAAGAGTGGTGAGTCACCCACAGTGGTGATACGAGTTCTGCATATCAATAGAAGCTCCACGATGGATGCAGAAGTGAGACTTTATCCAGGCAACCGAGGGCTGCATATTGGTACAAGTTTCACACTGGATGCAGAATGGTGAGACTTTGTTTTTCAAATAAGCCAAGGGCCGCTCGGCATTACCTCTCGGCTCCTAAATTCAATTCCACGATTGATGAACACCAAAAAAATCATACGCCTTCCTAATCACAGAGTCAATCTGCGCAGCTGCTTTGAGCGTCCTATGGACTCGGACCCCAAGATTCCTCTGATCCTCCACACTGCCAAGAGTCTTACCATTAATGCTATATTCTGCCATCACATCTGACCTACCAATATGAACCACTTCACACTTATCTGGGTTGAATTCCATCTGCCACTTCTCAGCCCAGTTTTGGATCCTATCAATGCCCCGTTGTAACCTCTGACAACCCTACACACTATCCACAACACCTCCAAACTTTGTGTCATTAGCAAACTTACTAACTCATCCCTCCACTTCCTCATCCATGACATTTATAAAAATCAGGAAGAGATTTTTTTATAAAATCCCAGAACAGATCCCTAAGGCACCCCACTGGTGACCGACCTCCATGCTCAATATGACCCATCTACAAAAAGGCTTTACATTCTATGGGCAAGCCAGTTCTGGATCCACAAAACAATCTCCGCTTGGATCCGGTACCTCTTTACTTTCTCAATAAGCCTTGCATGGGGTACCTTATCAAATCCATGTACACTACATCTACTGCCCTTTCTTCATCAACGTGATTAGTCATATCCTCAAGAAATTCAATCAGGCTCGTAACGCACGACCTGTTCTTGACAAAGCCATGCTGACTGCTCCTAATCATATTACACTTCTCCAAATGTTCATAAATCCTGCATTTCAGGATCTTCTCCATCAACTCACCAACCACTAGGGTTTAAATCACTGGTCTATAATAATGCAAAGGTAATCGCCAGAGGCTCATGGATCTCATCCCTTCCCTCCCACAAAAGCCTGGGATACATCTCATCCGATCCCGGCGACCTATCCAACTTGATGCTTTCCAAAAGCTCCAGCGCATCCTCTGTCTTAATAACTACATGATCAAGCTTTTCAGTCTGTTGCAAGTCATCACTCCAATCACCAAGATCTTTTTCCATAGTGAATACTGAAGTAAAGTTTTCATAAAGCACCTTTGCTATTTCCGCCGGTTCCATATACACTTTCTAACTGTCACACTTGATAGATCCTATCCTTTTACGTCTTATCCTCTTTCTCTTCACATACTTGTAGAATGCATTGGGGTTTTCCTTAATCCTGCAGGTGAAGGCCTTCTCATTGCTCCTTCTGGCTCTCCTAATTTCCTTCTTAAGATCCTTCCTATTAGCCTGATAAACTTATGGATCTCTAACATTACCTAGCTCTCTGAACCTTTTGTAAACTTTTATTTTCTTCTTGACTAGATTTATTACAGCCTTTGTACACCACGGTTCCTGTACCTCACCAGAACTTCCCTGTATCATTTATCTGCACCCTCCGTCTCTCTTTCATTCACGTACCTACACAAACTTCACTGAAATGATACAATTGAATCCGCATCTGCCAGTTACGCTTGCAGTTCCTTCCACATTCTTGCGAACCTCTGAGTGAATAACATCTACTACATAAAGTTCTTGCATATTTCCACTTCCTTCCCAAGCCGATGAACTCTAGTTGTAGATTCACTTAAAGGAGAGAACACAGAATATAGAAATCTACAGCATATTACAGGCCCTTCGGTCCACATGCTGTGCCGAATATGTAACCTTCTCTAGCAACTTCTTGGGTGCATTGGTTCCCTAGTGCATTGCCCTCTATTGTTCTGTGTTCCATGTACCTGTCTAAAAGGCTATTAAAAGACTCTATTGTATCCGCTTCTACCACAGCCGCCGGCAGTGCATTCCATGCGCACACCACTGTCTGCGGGAAAACCTTACCCTGGTAACCCCGCTGTCTCTCACAACGCAGACCACTTCACACTTATCTGTACTAAATGTGATCTGCCATTTTTCAGCCCATTTCCCAGCCAATCAACATCAAGCTACAAGCTTGGATAGAGTTCCCAGAGTGGACTATGCCCCCAACCTAGGAGTGTTCCGCATGCCTTTTGATTCAGTTATCTACATCGACAACTATGTCATTAACATTCATGATAAATAACAACGAGCCGAACACCAATTGCTGCAGCAGACACGTCAGAGTCAAAGAATCAACCATTCACTTTCTGCTAATCCAGAAAAGAACGTTCATCAATTCGACTACAAGCCGCAGCTAAATTCGAGTGGCCACGTAATTTTTGTATTATCAAAGGTGCCTGGAATATTGCTCTCGATCTCGCTTATATGCGCAGAAGAACAAACGTACAACGTGTTTTACTGTGATACATATCACCGTGTGATACTGTGACTTTCGTCATTCAAATGACTCGAAATTACTAGAACAAGCGACAGTAAAATATGATCCCATCTTCCTCTTCAATAAAGTGTACTCCATTTCACCTGCCGAGCTAATTTCCCGCATCAATGTCAGAAGCAAATGAGCTTCGCTGAATGTGACAAAATAAATTTGTTTGAAGTTGATTATCCATGTTGATTGTTCAGGATGATTGCCTATGTTAGAAAGAACACAGATCAGAAAATGTCCCATTTTACCAGCTGACGTCAGATGTCTTGGAAATTACATTGGCAACGTTCATATTATCTTTTGTTTAAAAGTTAACAACTTGTAACATCCTTGGAGATTTCATAGCACGGTACCAGAGTGAGAAAAACACTTTAATGTAAGTGCTTGTGTTGTCCCTCATGCGACTGAGTTGATAATCACACTAATTGCCTCAATGGAATTACACTGAATTGCATATAACTCTAAAACCGATCACCGGTCCACATGAGCAGTTGGATCGTCCCATACAACTGAACGCTGCCTCTGACGGATTATGGGATATGCAGCGATTTATTACATCGCGGGCGTTTTCTATCCTACAATCGTAGCGATCGGTATCCCTGGTAAGATACTGGACCCGGTCACTCTATGTATAGTGCCGTCTTCATCCTGCTTTTGTTCCACTGCACTGTTTGGACTTTTACTGAGCACAGATGCTACTTTCGTCTGAACTGTGTTTCTAGAATTGAGGATCCAAGCATCTGATAGTTTTGTAACTTAGTTTCCATATTGTTTTTAAGTGATGCTTTCTACTTTTATAAATTACGTCGGTGTCGATATTGCCATTGTTCTACAGTGTCACCTTGGTTGACTTTCTGAACGGACCCTGGTCGCTTTTCCAGATTAGAAGCTTTTTCAACTGACCGACCCGTCGAAAATCGACACTCAGGTCTGTTCTTCATAAAACGTTAGATTATAACTTATGCATTAAATCTCATGATTTCACCACAAATAATCCCTTCAGCTATTTCACCTCAAACAATGGAAATGGTGTTGTTTATGGAGCGATCGACCTTCACGGGTACGTGCCGTGAATATCAGATGCCCGGCTGTAACCTGTCGGTAAGTCACCAACCCATTGCTAATTCTGTGCATTATTGTCCAGCTGGAGTGCACGGACAGAGTCCGGACAAATTGAATTTCTGCTTTTCACTTCAAAAAAAAAAAAAAATCCGAGACTGCGTAGCATTGGAAAACTGGTGGTCATTCAGGCATTGCAGCTAACGATAATTTTGTGTTGATTTTGTTTTCTCTCCTAATTTCTTGTAGTTAATTTAACGGCGATTGTGATCCTATCTCGGGGAAAATGCGGACTCTCCAAATGCATCACCCGTTACCTGGTTGGAATGGCAACAGCGGATCTGATGGCGGTTATAGTTTTCGCTTTACTGGAACAGACCAACAATATCTACATTTATTGTAGATTCCTGCTAATCACTCCTGTATGCGCAGTAACAGGTGTATTATTTGTTATGACGAGGGACTGTTCAGTTTGGTTTACGGTCAGTTTTACCTTCGATCGTTTCATCGCAATATGTTGTCGAAAGCTCGGGAAACGATACTGCACTGAGAGAACAGCAACTGTGGTTATGGTAACCGTGGTTATAGTGAGCTGCGGGAAATGTGTCCCGTATTACTTTGTCGTTGAACCTTACGTCATTATTGACAACGTGCCTTGGCGTTGCTCCCTCACACATGAATACGCTACTTTACCCGTGTGGAAAGGATACGAAATGTTGGACAGCATTGTTACACCTTTGCTACCAATCGGATTAATTCTTGTCTTCAATGGGTTAACAGTCAGACATATAGTTGCGGCAAATAGCGTCCGCAGAGGGCTTCGGAACAACAGCGATAATCAGAAGGATACCGAGGTAGAAAACCGCAGAAAATCTATGATTTTGTTGTTTGCAATTTCAGCAAATTTCATATTACTTTGGATGCCCTATACAGTACGTTCCTTGAAATGGCAAACGGAAAATTACTATTACCTGGACAGATATTTGACTACCCCGGTCTATTTACTACAACAATTTGGGCACATGTTGCAAACTCTCAGTGTGTGCACCAATACTTGTATCTATACACTGACACAGAGGAAATTCAGACAAGAGCTGAAGGATGGAATGAAGTATGTTTTTACGATAAATGGCCATCTGTGTCGATAACGCCCACTCCAATTGCAATTCAGCGGAGGTTTAAAATAAAACAGTTGGAATAAATCATTAGGTTTGGTAAATACGTCATAAGTTCAAACAATCTTGTGCCTGGTCATCTGGAAATGAATAAATTCCAAACTATCACAGAGACTTGACAGTCATCCGGGAAACGGTAACACAGCATAAAAGCCATGACCAACAGGGTCCGGGATAGCTCAATTCACCAGGCCATCAAACTGATTAACTCGCGCGGATTTGAGTGGTTTTCTATGTTATATTGACCGTTCTATTTATTATAAATTATTAGGATTGCACATTTAGACGGAGACGTAACCCAAAGATTCATCATGTATGTGAAGGATGTAGCAAATTAAGTAACTTCAGTCTCAAGGGGAGGAATGACTTCCGGACTTCTCAGCGTTTAGATGTTTCCAAATGCGCATAGTCGCGTAAAAGAGTAAAGGGAAAGTTTTTTAAACACAGGGAGTTATTGACAACCTCACAACTGCTGAAAGGGAGGACACCGTGGTGTGATTGCATGTTCATAGACTGTGAGTGGAAGTCAGAAGTAGAAAGGGAACAAATACTCGTTTCAGAGTATTCTGTACAGTGCTCCCGTCACCAAAACGGAAACAACACACAGAGACAGTAACAGATGGACTATAGATTTTGGTCTATAGGTTCCCCATAGATTTGGGGAAGGTGACTTGACACAAGTAGCAGGCAGGCGGACTCGTAAACATTTCATCTTGTGCTAATACTAGAAAGTTAATTGTGACAGGTAACTGATCTCTCCGCGTGTCAGCATTTCAGAACGATAGAGCACAGTTATTCAACATTCCTTACACTGGGATAGCAGCAGACAATATGGAATGTACTTAATTGATACTATTGGGTAGGAACGTGGGAGCCGAATTAGGGAAACGATGCAAATCTTCAAATGCAGAAGAGAAATATGGAGATTGTTCATTGAGCACTTGATTGGGTTTCAGCATTGGTTTGTTTCATTGAGGCGGGGATCGGGAGTTCCCGTAAAGTAACCCTGGTTGATGAGAGATATTGAACACCTCTTCAAGAAGAAGAAATAAATATACTTAAGGTGTTGGAAGACCGGATCAGGCAGCGTTAAGGAAAACCACAAAGTAGCCCGGAGGGATTTAACAATAGATTTAGAAGAATTAAAAGGAGTCAGGAGAAGGCATGGGAGAGCCGCATTAATGTAGGTGAAAAACAGGAAGGTAACGAGAGAGAGAGAGTGGAAGAGATAAGAGATAAAAGAGCAAACACGTGTCTGGAGTTCAAGGAGTCAGTGAAATTCCTTTATGATACTTTACTTCGGTATTCACCAGTGAGTGAGATCTTGATGCATTTGGATACAGCGAAAAAAAGCAGGCGTGCTGACGCATGCAGACGCAAAGAATTACGAGCTGGAAACTGGGAATACATGAATATAAACCATTTCCCGATGCTGGAAGGTACACAATCCAGGTAATTAGAGAAAGCTAGCTGAAATATTGCTGGGACTTTGGACATGTCATTTGCGTCATCACGGGCTACTGAAGTAGTATAGAAGGATTGAGAGAATGGCAAATGTTATTTCTTTGTTCATGAAATGTAATAGGGATAGTCTTGAGAACTACAGACCAGTGAGTCGGTCAGTAGTGGGCAAAGTATTGGAGAGACTTCTTAGAGACAGAATTTACGGAAAACCGTATTCTGTTTGGTGATAGTATGGTTTTCTGTTGCTTATGAGTCAGAATAAATTCCATGAAAAAGTGAAAAATAAGTAGATGAAGCAGAAGAGTCGATGTGGGGTATATTAATCCTGTAAGGTGCTAGACTGGGTTCCCGATGGTGCACCCTTTCAGAAAGGCAGGTGGCCTGGGATCTAGTGACACCTGGCTGCATAGATTCAGAAATGGCTAATCAAGGAAATCCCGATGAGGCAGTTGACGGAGTGTATTCTGCCCGGATGACAGTGGCTAGTGATTTTCCTCAAGGAATGTCTAATCTTTAGTACACTTTACAAGTATATATAGACTCTGCTATTATAGTGTTCTGAGAGACAGACCATAATTTGACCATCCTGCAGGACGTGGATAATTTACTGAGTTAGGGCTGATTTTGAAAGCAAACTAGTAAATTCGGACTGAAACTGCACGCTATCTAAACTGAAATCATGTATTCTGATTACAGGACGGAAACTGCACGCAATCTAAACTGAAATCATGTTTATTTATTACAGGTCTGAAACTGCACGCTATCTAAACTGAAATTAAGTTTACTTATTACAAGGCAGATGGTACGGTTACTTCCAAACATTTTATGTTTCCAATGGAACCGAGCAACTCAAGATCAGCATTTCAAAATATTCAGCAGCGTCCTTTGTTGCTTTCCAAATGAACGAGCCTCCCAGAAAGCGAAATTCAAATTACCAATTCAAGTAAACACGAATTTGTCTTATGTCAGCTTACGTTTGAACAGTGGCTTTATCGTACCCGGAACAGATATACTAATATCTCGATCATTTTATCCTTGATTTCACATTGCCCTTGTGGAATCCGTGCCACCCTCTGAAATCAATACCAAAGCAAAGAAACACCAGAATGCAATCGAAATACGCAGGTAAGGCATTTATTTCAACCAATGAAGCAGACATTTGCAGACACTGAAATCCTTTTCTGAATGAAAAGGTTAATTCAAACATCCTTTCAATACAATGCCAACAATCACACAACTGTCTTCCGTTCATTCAGGTACGAATTGCTTCTGTTTCTCTTTCAACTGAACTCACAATTGTACAGTCCTTGTGCAATATTTTACATTCTCAGTCCATTCACACTTTAAACTATCGCAGAACATTTAAGTGTTGAACAGTGAACAAATAATCTATGATTAGAATCATACAACATTTAAGACATACTGTCGAGTCTAAGGCAAAGGGACGCTGAAAGTTATGTATCGTCCGCAAATCATTCTTCAACATTTCTAAAGATGACGTCACCCGAATCTCCAACGGCTTAAACGTTTTCTCACCTCTAATCACTGACCAAAGATAGGATTGAGTTTATATGAACGTTTTGTTGTATATTATCAGTTTTAATAAACCCCGTCATCACCGTTAAAGTAACAGATTTGTTCACTGAAGTTAGAGGCCGCAGCCGAAGTCGCGAAGGATGAAGTGGAAGCATTAAAAAACAAAGCAGTGTTTTACAAACGGCTATAAATGTGATTCAGAAATCCGCACTGGAAAGGATAAGCAACACAGGCGATCGTGCAAAGTGCAAAAAACAGATTCAAAATTTGCAGGACCAACTTGCAGCACAGAGAGGAATGAAATATGCTTTTGGATGTAAACAAGGGAGGAAGGTGAACATGGAGATATATTGATTTATATGATTTAACAGATTAAGCTACTTGACACAGTTACGATCATTGCAGAGCACCATTTCCCCTGGAATTCCCACGAACACACTATCAACGGGAGCGGGTACTACCGTCTGAACTATTCTTATAACTAGTTACTATCAGAAAATTGTGCGTGTGGGGGCGGCGTAGGGTGAGCTAATCAAATCCGAACATATCAAACACCGCACTGTTCGACGTACAGCAGTTTGGAGACATTGCGACGTATATCGGGACGTGTGTGCTCGGAGACGATCCTCGAGAGCTTTTCCAAGCAACTAGACATCACAAAGTAATACATGGCCAAGATCACTCCGAGGAAAGGACATTCATGATAATGTGTTTATGTCCAAGTTTACACTCAGCTTTGCCAGATATACAACCACATGTTATGGGAACAAGGGAGTGACTGAAGAACGCAATGATGTGTTAACAGAGGAGACACGGCATACCTGATATTCAAATGTGACCAGAGGAGAGGGGAACATTCCAGTGTATTTGCATCCCGTTTATGGACTGTGTTCCAAGGGATGTATGGAACAGCATTAGTTCGGGACTATTTAGGAACAGTGGCCTCAGATAGATGGTTAAGGACACTGGTGTCTCACTACACCGATGAATCTAAAACGGTTTTGGAAATGTTAGATCCCATACTGAGCATGGTCACTGAGGAAAATGAGTAGAGCGTGGGTCAAAGAGACGCAAAGACCAACTGAACTCTGTAATGGGAAGGGGACGCCTATTAAATGTCAGCCTGCCTGGAGAACAGGGGGTAGGGTTCTATTCCCAAGGGCCTCCCCGCTACAGTATCGAAGGGCACGGAAGGGCTCGGAAAAGAGAGAACTGAAGGTTAAATGCTGTATCTGAGGTCAGGAGGGACACATTAAGAGAGAACGCTCAAACCGGAGAAGGGAAATAGCAGAGCGATGCGGTCTGAAGGTGGTGAAATTAAATGCTGTATCTGAGGTCCGGAGGGACACATTAAGAGAGAATGCTCAATCCGGAGACGGGAAATAGTACAGTAATGCGGTTTGCCATTGGAGGGGCCAGAACGACCGAGACCACAAAATAACATGGTCGACACGCCATCATACAGGGAATTGTTCCCTAAGCTCCAATGACCGTGACTGGATTCACCAACATGGCTATGTGGCATAAGATATGATGAAGTCGGAAGGCCTCTGGCGAACAGTGGGGTTGGAGGCCACCCTGTTACCTATTTCTAGACACTGGCGGATCGCGAGAAAACCTTCAACACCACTAATGTAATAAAAACGCAAATTGGAATATACAAGGTAAAAGTATTCAACGTAGATTCATAGGACATTCGCAAGTGGGACATGCGAGTGCACCTTTGGAAGTTATAATAGGAGACTTAGCATTGAAACGTTCGATAGTGTTGGTGGCATTACTCGGGGAGAAAGGTGCACATACTGCGAAGTGATTCTATGGCTAAAGCGCAGCTCTGCTTTGACCCAGTGAACAGTATGATTTAGCAGATGAGTAACACACCGCATGCAGATCCCAGCTGAAGAATATCAGGATGGAATACACACAATGACTGAAACGTGGATAAAACCGGAGGAGGTGAGCAATGAGCGGACGGTTCAGCAAAATACTGCACAGAAGACGGGGCATTTTCAAGGTTCAGACATTCCACCACCACCCCCCAAAAAAAAACAGAGGAAGTTAATGGTAAGTTAATACGAGTTTAGTACAAAAGGAGAACTGAGGCTGGTGGCCTCAACTATTAACTCACCCATATGGCCAGTGAGGAAAGCAGATGTAGTTGGAGGTTCACAATAGACTACCGGCAGCTGAATAAAGCAACTCCGTTAACAGCCCCAACTGTTACAACTAACCCGGAGACAGTAGTCCAACATATTGAAAGAGTTCAATGGTTCACAGTTTCAGACATAATTAATGGATTTTGATCTATCCCAGTAAAACGAGAGTGTCAATACAAGCTTTTATTTACCATTCAGTGTCAGCAGTATACATGGACAGCCCTACCACAGGCGTACTATAATTCCCTTAATATTTCACCAGTCATTAGGGGAAGTTGTAAAAGAGATTTCAAAAGCCCACTGTTTGGTGCAATACGTAGATGACATACTCTTGCAGACTGAAACCAAGCAGGAGTATTATCAGCTATTGAACATAGAATAGTACAGCACATTACAGGCCCTTCGGCCCACAATGTTGGTCCGACCCACAAAGCCTGCCTCCCATATGACCACCCACCTTAAATTCCTCCATATACCTATCTAGTAGTCTCTTAAAGTTCACTTGTGTATCTGCATCCACCAGTGACTCAGGCAGTGCATTCCACGCACCAACCGCTCTCTGAGGAAAAAACCTGAGGGAGGACATGTAGATACAGGTGCGGCGCTTGTATCGCACGCAGTGATAAGTGCAAGAAGGAGATTAGTAGGGAGGGGTATTGAACAAGGGAGTGACGTGATACCATCGGAAACCGCAGAAGGGGCTGGGAGTTGTGTGTGTAATTGTATCGTCGTAAGATTTCCGTTGAAGACGGAGGAGGAATGTCGGGGGTGTGTTAGGTAACAACATGAATTTATTTCTGTCTCTCTCTCTCTCTCTCTCTCTCTCTCTCTCTCTCTCTCTCCCCCCAGCGATAGGAAGGATCTGCAAATCTTAGAAAGGGTGCGGAGGCGATTTACAAAGATTTACCTGGCTTAGGTAGCATGCCTTATGAGCATAGGTTGAATGAACTTGCCCTTTTTTGCTCAGAGCGACGGAGGATGAGATGTGACCTGATAGAGGTGTATAACAGGATGAGAGGCATTGATCGTGTGAATAGTCAGAGGCTTTTTCCTCGGGCTGAAATGGCTAACACGAGTGGGCACAGATATAAAGTGCTTGGAAGTGGGTTCAGAGGAGATATCAGGGGCATTGAATTACTAACGGCTCAGTAAAACGCGGGTCTTCCGCCTTCAGGAACACATTTACATTTACTTCCTTTTGCATGCTTAAGAACTCCCTGTCGTTAACAGACAGCCATT